>NW_019416739.1:1530042-1533486 GCF_000390285.2 Anoplophora glabripennis
GATGGCACCCCCACTTAGGGGGTTGAAGATTTTGCTATGCTTTTTGCGCCAAAAGTTGTCCCCCTCAGAAACAAACTTTACCTGTTTTTGGATTTTGCCGAAAAGTTCATTACTACCCTGTAATGCCTTGCGGTACGTTTTCGATGGGCTAGTCTGTATATATATATATATATATATAATTTTGGAATTTAGTCGGGTATGTCAGTCAATTTAACAAAGAAGACTCTTTATTCAGTTCAAGCTTTCGAGTACTTTATTGTTTCATCCTCAGGAACTCTAAGTTTTTTCATAATATTGTAACCCGACTAAATTCCAAAATTCTTTTCTCTGACTGGTCTAATAGAGCTTCATCTACTTAGAGGGTGTGCTAAATGAGAGACTAATCGACCTTGAATTAAATAAATTATTTGAAAAGAAAAATTAAAAAAATTGAACTCTGACAAGCTGTAACTTGCAAACAATTGACAATTCGAAAAAAAAATTTCATTACATACTGCTATTATTTTAATCCCTAGAATCACCTCCCGGAGTTTCAGAACACCCTGTACAGGGTGTTCCGAAATTAATGTAACACAATTTGGTCCTAGATTCTTAAGACAAATTTAGGGGACCCGTATTTTTTCTTTTTGCCAAGTGGCCCCCTCTTTCGTAGTTACAGCTCCTGAAATCTGCCCCTAAGAATAGTCTTTTTTATATATCAGAACTCTGTTGTATGAGAATCACTAATTTGGTAAACAAGGGTTTTATGACATGTGGAATCTGACAGTACTATGCTTTTTGGCGGGGAACCCTCTTAAAACACTTTTTCGTGGGACCCCTTGTCTTTGGAACCAAAAAAATTTGGTCGCAAATTTGAATTTCTTAAAAAGTACTAGTTAGCTAGACAGCCATTGAATTTAGAAACTTTTTTATCTCTTGATATTTTTTTCGTAAAACGCAATGTTTTTGAAGAAAGTGGCGAATTACGATATGCATTCGGTCACATTTTGACATTTTTCTTGAAACATTGCGTATTACGAAAAAAGTATCAAGAGACAAATAAGTTTCTAAATTTAATGGCTTTCTAGCGGACTAATAATTTTTAAGAAATTTAAATATGCGACCAAATTTTTTTGGCTCCAGACAAGGGGGCCCACGAAAAATTGTCTTAAGGGGGTTTCCCACTAGAAAGCACCATCAGATTCCACATGTCATAAAATCCCTGTGTACCAAATTTAGTGATTTTCGTACAACAGGGTTCCGAGATATAAAAAAAGATCATTCTTAGAGGCGGATTTCAGGGGGCTGCAACTCCGAAAGAGGGGGCCAGTTTGCAAAAATAAAAAATACAGGTACCCTAAATTTGTCTTAAGAATCTGTGATCAAACTTTGTTGTATTAATTTCGGGACACCCTGTACACAGGGTGAGTCATTAATAATGGTACACAGCTTAATGGCAGATTGTTAACGTCAAAATATGTATAGTGATTAAGCCAAACATCCTTAATCAATTCTTGCTCCTTTTCATTCTACAGGGTGTTAAAGTTGAAAAAATATTTTTGATTTTTTACTATATTTAATGTATGTATGGACCGATGGACCACGCACCCAATATATGGGATTTTGGTTGCAATCAATTTTTTTCAATAGTATTTGACCTTCTGATGAAAAGTTCTCACGGGCACAACGCCCAAAAAAGCCCCCTAGAAGGGCTGGCAGTCGACGAGAGTTTGGATATATGAAAGATATGTTATTTCGCACAAGCTGCATCACCATACTTGATTATGGTAAACAAGGGTATTTGGGGGCACTGATTACAAATCCAAGGTCAGCGAACCACCATCATGTCAGATTCAAGGTAATCTCAAGGTCAAATTGTGAAAAAACCATTAGAAAAATGTGAAACAGTAGGTTTTTGAGGTCACTGAATACGAATATCGGGTTCGCATAAGCCTACAAGCGGACCTTGTAGGCTTATGCGAACCCGCGAACTTCTCGGAAGAAGTAAGAGAATATCTTAATAGAAATTTCCCGCACCGTTGGAGGGGACGCGGTAGCGAAGTACCTTGGCCTGCACGTAGCCCTGATTTAAATTCGCTGGATTTATCTTTTGGAGCTATCCCAAATCTCTAATTTACAAAGAGATTAATAATTAAGAACAACTGTGGACAAACATTCAAGAATCAGTAATCAGTTAATATTATCAAACAACATAGAACTTTATTTAACATTAGACAAAATTTAAATAAGTGCATTGAAGTCGGTGGTGGTTGCTTTGACAATCTTTTATGATTGTTAGGATATGCATAATAAAATTTGCTGTAATATTTGTCTTAATTATTAATTCAGGCTTGGTATCTTATGACCTGCTAATTTTCTAATTTAATTCATGCTGAATTCAAAAACTGAAAACGTCTGTCTCGAAAACAGTCGAGTTTATCGATTTCTAACAAGTATACCTTATTTATTTAGAATTGAACGTAGTTCAATAATTTATAGTTAAAAAATTTAAAATTGTAAAATACAAAAAGTTAGTAATATTTTTACATTGATAGGACAGTATAAATAGCGCCCCCTAGATGTGATCCCAACACTGTTTGCATATTTATATTTGCCACCTCAACAGATGTACAACTTCAAATTTTCAAAACAATCGGTCCATACATACTTAAAATACAGCAAAAATTGAAAATATTTTTTTAATTTTAACACCCTGTAGAACGAAAAGGAGCAACAATTCACTGAGGCATGCTCAATTGCTATATTTTGACGTTAACAATCTGCCAGTAAGCTGTGTACCATTATTAATTACTCACCCTGTATATATACAGGGTGATTCATGGGAAAATGGGAAAATCGAAAGCTGAAGATACTTCACGTGAAATGGTGACCATTGGCGCAAACATGCCTTATTCGAAAGTTGATAGTTTCGCGAATACAGGGTGTTCAAAGTTAAAATTTTAAATCGTTTTTTTTTGCGATTCTGAAAATATGTAGGTTAAGAACTTGAAAATTTGTGAAACTAAAACTTTTAAAGCGACGAATAAGATGAGTGTTGCAATTTCAGCGTTGCTCATAGAGGGAGCCACTTACAACCAATTTTACCGAAAATTTAGGTAATAACTTTCTATCTGTATGTCTAACATGACACTTGATTCAAAACCTGAAAGAGCAATCATTTTTCCATTAATTATGTATTTATGTTTCATTTCGGTATTTCGATCCGTTTTCGAGAAAAATCGATTTAACCAACACTATGTTTTGATAATACGAGAAATTAAAAGCGAAACAAACCAAGTGTTTCTTCATGTTATTACAACAATTAACAATAAAACAAATGAAATTTGTAATAATGATTTACAGTCAGTGTTCGAAGAATCCACCGTTGACATTTACATACTTTACACAACTTTTTCTGAGAGATCTTTGAGTTTGAAACAACGTATTGGGATTGCGTTTGACTTC
>NW_019416739.1:1538514-1540711 GCF_000390285.2 Anoplophora glabripennis
TTTTATAATTAATTTTTTTTAATTTACAAAATTCACGAGAAATCGTAGTTTACGTCGTAAACTTTATTTTGCGAAAAATTCAAGTCTTAATATTTATAAACAATTGCGCTACGATTTTAAAAAAAAATTCTTATCTTGGCTCCCGTTGGTTGTAAATGGTACTTTTTTATTTTAAAACTGTATTTTTTTGCCAGCTATCCATTGCATCTATTTTCGGTGAGAAAGCATAAATAGCAAAAATGTTATTCAAATTGTTTATAAGCGAAAAACGCACGGTTTTTTAATGCAAAATTTGAGAATGTTAATGTCAAAAAAACGGTGATATTTTTTAATAGGCCGCTTAATTGCATCTTAAAGATTACAATGACGCTTTCAGAATCATGATTGATTGAAAATTAACGCCTGTACAAAGGCTTAAAAGTTCATAACTTTTGGAGCCTCCGCTATAAATAAATAGAATTGTGCGAAAACTATTACACCTACAGCGCCCACTTTTGGCACACTTTTAAAGTATGACAAAACCCTCAACTTGTCATAGGTNTACCTTATTTATTTAGAATTGAACGTAGTTCAATAATTTATAGTTAAAAAATTTAAAATTGTAAAATACAAAAAGTTAGTAATATTTTTACATTGATAGGACAGTATAAATAGCGCCCCCTAGATGTGATCCCAACACTGTTTGCATATTTATATTTGCCACCTCAACAGATGTACAACTTCAAATTTTCAAAACAATCGGTCCATACATACTTAAAATACAGCAAAAATTGAAAATATTTTTTTAATTTTAACACCCTGTAGAACGAAAAGGAGCAACAATTCACTGAGGCATGCTCAATTGCTATATTTTGACGTTAACAATCTGCCAGTAAGCTGTGTACCATTATTAATTACTCACCCTGTATATATACAGGGTGATTCATGGGAAAATGGGAAAATCGAAAGCTGAAGATACTTCACGTGAAATGGTGACCATTGGCGCAAACATGCCTTATTCGAAAGTTGATAGTTTCGCGAATACAGGGTGTTCAAAGTTAAAATTTTAAATCGTTTTTTTTTGCGATTCTGAAAATATGTAGGTTAAGAACTTGAAAATTTGTGAAACTAAAACTTTTAAAGCGACGAATAAGATGAGTGTTGCAATTTCAGCGTTGCTCATAGAGGGAGCCACTTACAACCAATTTTACCGAAAATTTAGGTAATAACTTTCTATCTGTATGTCTAACATGACACTTGATTCAAAACCTGAACGAGCCATCATTTTTCCATTAATTATGTACTCTTATTTCATTTCGGTATCTCGATCCGTATTCGAGAAAAATCGATTTAACGAACACTGTTTTGATAATACGATTTTCCCATTGTTAATACATATTTAATTAAAAAAATTTAAACTGTCTAAGTTAAGAAACAAAATTCTATTTCAATGGGGGTGTAGTCATGAAAAGTATTTCTTTCTAGTTTTCAATTTTCGGACCTTTATTTGTTTCTTCATCAGGAAAATCTACAAGTGAATATGTATCTAAATAACACCGAAAAAATGTAAGGAGTCTCTCTGATGAAAAAATTGATTTTCTTTTTTATCTTCCATGTATATCAAGCTATAGAAACCAAACTGAGTGAACATTATCTGTCAAAAAAACTACACTTTTTGAAATTTTTTCAATCCTGAAGTACTTTTGTAAAGAGTTGAAATAATCAACCCCTATGACATTTTTTCTTATAATTTTTTTTTGATATAATTTTTTCCTTTTAAAAAATATGTGTAAAAAGCTCCATTCATTTACTAACTTTTTGATCTCTTCAAGATTTTTCGAAAAGTTAAGGCTTTATGAGAAAAAAAATTAATGTATGCATTTTTAAAAAAATTAGCTGTTAAACGTAAGTGTATTTTGCCATATAGACCAAGCAAATTAAATTTTTACTCGAAAAAAGTCCTATCAGCTAGATTATTGTAAAATTGTCTAAAGGAACGTAATATAAGACATCTCTCGTCTCGTGAGTCAAAAACTTTTATTAGCTAACTTTTCTATTTAAACAAATAAGTGAGAAAAACAGTTTTTTCACTTTGCAGGGAAAACCATCAATTTTAGCGAAAAGTGACTCTCAGACAGCTTATAGGGAGTAAAATTATCTACAAAATGAGACTGGTTAAATTAAAATCGGTTAATAAACAAAAAAGTTATTGCAAAAA
>NW_019416739.1:1545591-1630591 GCF_000390285.2 Anoplophora glabripennis
ACGGTGATATTTTTTAATAGGTCGCTTAATTACGTCTTTAAGATTACAATGACGCTTTCAGAATCATGTTTGGTTGAAAATTAACGCCTGTACAGAGGCTTAAAGTTCATAACTTTTGGAGCCTCCGCTATAAACAAATAGAATTGTGCGAAAACTATTGCACCTACAGCGCCCACTTTTGGCACACTTTTAAAGTATGACAAAACCCTCAACTTGTCATAGGTTTTCTAAAATTTTAACAATAAATGCGATAGTTATAAACAAATGAAAAAATGGGCACTTTCCTTGTTTTTTTTGCAAAAACTTTTTTGTTTATTAACCGATTTTAATTTAACCAGTCTCATTTTGTAGATAATTTTACTCCCTATAAGCTGTCACTTTTCGCTAAAATTGATGGTGTTCCCTGCAAAGTGAAAAAACTGTTTTCCTCACTTATTTGTTTAAATAGAAGAGTTAGCTAATAAACGTTTTTGACTCACGAGACAAGAGATGTCTTGTATTATGTTCCTTTAGACAATTTTACAATAATCTAGCGGTAGGACTTTTTTCGAGTTTCTCTTTTATTTTCGCTAATTTTCCTGGTGTAATATGTAAAATGCATATTTCTAATTTCGAAAAGTTAACAATATTTTCGGTTTTGTCAACTAATATTTTCTATACAAAATCATAAAACTTGTGAAAGAGTAAGAAACAGTAATAATAATGACATTGAAATTTGTTTCTATGGATTCCATTGCAACGAACAGGCACAGATCTTTCGGCAGATTGTGACCGTCATCTATGCAAAAATTATGAGTTGTTAACCATTGGGCATAGTTCGTCCCTGGCATTCTGGGCATAGTGACGTTTCACTTTCAACATAAAAAACAAGCTGTACGCATGTGTTATCGATCACCAAATTTGCATCATACTGAAGTTAATAGTTTAGAGACTGTAAATAGAAATAACTTTTTAATGTTCACATTTGAGGGCTCGTAATTTGTTAACGAAGGCCCGTATTAAAAAAATGTATATGAAGAACTGACATACTTTTGACCTCATCTATTTGTATTCGACTTTTTTGTACCCTGTATATTCACTTGTAGATTTTCCTAATGAAGATATGAAATAAAGGTTCGAAAGTTGAAACCTAGAAAGACTAATATTTTTTTCCTTTATAACTGCATCTCTGTCGAACTAGAGTTTTGAATTTTGTTTATATGTATATAATGGAATTACCTTTAGAAGAATTAGCAGCTACTCTACTTTGGGTTGGTAATGGATTTTTATCATAATTTGGATCTTCAACCTCTTGGCATCTATATGATAAATTGCGGAGTATGCACACACAATTTTCTACAATTTTATTGCCTATGTTAGATTTGTCTATGGCACAGCGTACAACAAACAACAGTGCATCGACTAAACCTTCACATTCTCTCAACTTTTTCCTGGCATATTCTCCTGCCGAACTGACATTTCTCAATACACCGGAAGCATTTCTAAATACTGTTGACCAACACGTTTCTCCATGATTTCCTTGAGAATCCCAACCAGAATGTGGTATTATAATGTAAGTTACAATCGTAATAACACCATCATCGATTATATTTCTTTTTAAATCCTCACAAGATGACATATTCCAAATTACACCTGTAACTAATTCCTTAATTTCTGCTTCATTAGATCGTTTCAGCAAATTTATCAGCGCGGGTATTCCTCCAGCATTTTTTATCGCCCTCTTATTTTCATCATTTTGTCTTCCATATGAAAGATTTCTTAAAGCTCCACAAGCATTTCTATAAACTTCTATACTGTCGTGACTTAACAGCTTCACAAGAGGAGGTATACCGCCTAGGGCTCTTGTTTTCTGTTTATTAGGATCGTCCATATAACATAAATGCTGCAAGTAAGCCGCAGCATTAGCTTTAATCACATTATTAGGGTTATTTAAAAATCCAATAACTTCTGTCAGATTTGGATCACGCCAACGCATACCTCGTTGATCATCTTCCCCTCCAATACTGCCTGGTGATGAAATGTTATGCACTCTTTCATGGGGTAAACCTACGTTGTGCCCGTGGAGTGACATTTTACTAATATGTTTCTGTAAATCTTCATCTTCGAACATTCTCATACTAGCACCTACTGGAACTGGTCCATTTAAACTATCTACATAGGGACGAGAAAGACTAGGCGCTGTACCGTAAGGCGAAGGAGAAACATAACCGTAAACGACAGCGGATTCGTCTTGGTATGGGTCTATGCCTATAGGCCCTCCTGGAGAAGGAGTGACTCTGTAATGTTCAGGAAGTTCATCATATGCCGAGCCAAGGTAAGCAGCATTTGGTTGCGCTGTAAGTGGAAGCGGAGATGGATCACCACTGTGCTCGCTTAGACTAGGAGGAGATGGTGGTTGTTCAGCGCTTGCCGGGTAACCCATATATGCTCCATAGGGGTTTGGGTAATGGTCATAATCTTGGTAATGAGGATGCTGGTGATACTGGGAATACATATGATGGGATGGTTGTTCTATATAATCGACATACTGAGATGCATGTGGGTATGATCCGAGGGGAACAGGTATATATTCTCCAGCTTGATCGCCTAACTGCTGTACTTCACGTACTACTTTAGTCACCGTGGTTACTTGTTGAGTGGTTTGCTGTTTCTGAGTTCGTACGAGTGGTTCATCACTGTGAACAGACATATGGCTAGAATTTGGAGAATGTTCGGAGTGACCATTGCTGTGAGGGTGATAAATAGCTTCGTTCAAAGAGCTTGACACATCTGGGCCCCTGCACATAAAGATTAAATATGTAATATTTAACTGAAATATTAAACCGTACCTTAACTTACTTGTAATGCTGCATTTCTGGACACTGCTCTTGTAGTATTCTCCTAAAACAAAATAAAATAAATAAACTATAAAGAGCTACCCTTGTAAGCATTTACTTTACAAAAATAAAGGTAAGATTTACTAGCTGTACCTACACCACTGAAAGCTGAAAAATGAAGACAGTAAAAAAAATTTGAATAAACAACATCTATGGTCAAAAAAAAACAAATAGTATACAGTTTCTGAAATAAATATGTTTCTTGAAAAGGGTGATAGAGGGCATGAAAATGAGCAACTTTTATTAAGCAACTGATGGTCTAAAAGCTTCTGTTTTGGAGAAAATTAATTAAGACCTTGCGTATGTACACAGTCAGAATGCTTCAGATTCGCTACATGCGTGAAGCGCTTCTCTAATTGGCTGACGTTCCACATGACTTCCACAATCATATAAATCTCATGGGAGGTCAGTATGTCTTGTGTTCTTTAGTTGTGTGTTGCAGAGTTACTTAGCCTGCGTATAAAATGTTTTCTGATCAAGAACTAGCAGATATGGTGTTTATGTACAGAGAATGTCAGTACAATTTGAGTTGTTTGTATGCGGTCAATTATCATAACAGACGCCAATCTAGGAATAGAACAGTACAAAAGGCAGTTCAGAAGTTAAGATACCGAGAATGTCCGCCTGATATATGAAAGCCGTAACGTGTTTTTGACAATGAAGAAAACATCATAATCCTCCTTGAGGAAGATCCGAGGCGACACTGGCCGAGAAGTGGTTGTATCTAACTGTACCGTGTGGCGTGTATTACAGGAACAATTGAAGAAATTGGTGCAAGAACCAGGCAAGTCCATTTTCCACAAGAAATGTGTTATATATGGAATCTCCTACAAATCTAGGTTGGCCATCTTTCGGTGTAAGAATCCGGCAAGTCCGTGGCATATTAGTGAAAATATAATGACAAACGACTTCCCTGTTTAACCAATTTGGCCCAAGAAACGAGAATGTCCAGTGTCCAGGACTTGCCTGATTATTGCTCCAAAATGTGAAATTAGTGGTGGGGATTTGCCTGTAGGGAGGGGGGGGCTGAAAATACAGGTGACGACTACCGCTCGTGACACTCGTCATCACATGAATTGTTAGTACAAATACACAAAAAATAATAGATTTATTGAATGCTCTGTTTCTGCTGGAATGACTGTTTTCTCAACTATTTCGCTCATCAAGCCAAACCCACAAATTCAGTTGTCATTGCCGAGTGAATTAACCTACAAAAATCGTTTATTAATAAATGACAAACAAATAAAGGATTGCAAAATTTTGGTGCAAAAGTACATCCCACTAGCTGATGAGGTGTATTATAACTCTATATTTAGAGATTTGCTCACCGACAATCAACCTGAAGAAGATCCACCTGTCTAATGAAGGCTATGACACCGATTCTTGTTTAATTTAAGAAAAAACACTGTTAATACAAAATGTAATAAATAATTGACAAATATCAATTGTCTTAATATTTTGGTGTAAGAAACAGGCAAATTTAAAAAAAATAAAAATATATTGCTTACTGAATGTTTACTTTTTCCCGCTAGTCATTTAGTTATTTAGTCTACATTACATAAAACTGAAAAAATGTTTAATTTTTGTGAACTTGATATGAGAATGAGTTTCTTTCACATTCCCAACATTTTAAAAAAGTGGACTTGCCTGGTTCCTGCACAAATGTACAAAGGGTTCAGGCATTAAAAACAATGATTTTCAGCCCCGTGTGAAATTTTGCCAGTCATTTCGACATCAAATTGTACAAGATTTGGATTTTACAACCAAGGTGCTTTACTGGAGACGGGATACCTAATTTTCACAATATTCACTATTGGTGTGATGCAAATCCTCACGTTGTACTGTATCTCGGTTCCAGTAACGTTTTCAGTGAATGTGTGGTATGGTGTTTTTGGTGACAGATTACTCGGTCCCATAGTGTTACCTACACGTTCAGATGGTGCCGTTTTTTTTAGAGTTTTTAATATACGCCTTACCGGATTTGTTGGAAGACGTCCCTTTACAAATTTGTGAATTTTTACATACCAAAGTTCTGGAAAGGTGGTTAATAGAAGTCCGGATATCAACCCTCTGGACTTTTTTGTTTGGAGGTGGTAGTTTGGGTAGTAGGTAAAATTATTTGCATTACTTACATTTTTTTATTAATTTATTTCTAGTCTTAATTTAGTTTAAGGTTTTGTCGTTCTTGACCACTTTTTTTAGTGTATCTACCTGTATTTTGTAATTAATTATTTGCACCCTGTAATTGTAATGTTTGTTGGCATTATGTTTGGCTGCCATGTATATAAATAAATAATAAAAAAAATTTTTTTAAATCGAATCGTAAAGCAACTTTTCCTTTTTTGAAAATTTTCAGATTTTTTTTTAATTTAAACTGCATAATACAAAATTGTGGCAATGGTCGAGAAAAATTCTTCTTTCATTTTGATAATGATTACATAGTATGTAAGAACAATAAACGTGTTCCTTTATTCTTTCCAAAATTTTGATTGTACGGAACAGAAAATGACTCAATAGATCAACTTGTCAATTTACAAGGTTATTGTGGCTACCTTGAGCTATACAAATTTCTTTCATCTATTCTCGACTTTTTTGTATCAAGTACTGGGACACTGTATATTTAGGGTGCTTCGTTTGAAACATACATGTCTCGTTCCATTGACGAAATATTGTTCTAAACATTCTCACCAAATTTCCGCTCTTAATTTTAATTTTTAGTACTCGCTATTTGATTTTTAAATTTGCCTATCCATTTAACACAAACCTGTTTTTTTTTAATTATCTATATCTCAGCTGCATTGAACGTTATTTTATTGTCCATAGGCGATAATTATAGGGGAATCTTTGTACTTTGAAAGTGCCCATAATAGGATCTACCTGTATGTGACTTGAACAGTTTCACTGCTAAAAAATCTTAGTTTTTTTAATTTTTATCGATTTTTGTATTTTGCTCAAAAATGATTAGACACACAAAAACATAAATGACATTTTTATAAGAAAATTATATTTGCTATAAGAAAAGTCCTCAGTACCTAAGCTTACGAGAAAGTCCACGTGATAAATAACGTAGAATCAAATGTGTGAAAACTTAAAATATCCTTGTAGGATATTTTAAGTTTTCACATATTTGATTCAATTTATCTCATGAACTAATAAATTCGACAACTGTAGTTGGCGATGCTAATTGTTTCTGTCAAGTGTTCTTGAACCTCATTGTAAGTAGTTTTCATTTTGAATATTAGTAGACTGTTAAGCTTATAAAAAACGTATTCTGCTAAAGAAATTTACAAAAAAATTTCTTCACAATTCAGTGACACTCCTCATTTTTCCATTTTATAATTTTCGTTTAATATTGTAATGATGTGTAATTATTTTAAATAATGAGACTATACTCTTCAATGTTTTTAATATTAAGTGAATTCATAAATTTTCACAATGGTTTCTTGTATCTCTCGGTTTTGTTAGTTTTTTATTATTTAATCCCCTGTTTTATAAGTATGTATATTTTTATGTTTCTTATCTATCAATATTGCTCATTAAACAGAATTTTCCATGATTGCGGACGCCATATTGGAACCGCCATGATGTTTTTTTAAAATCACCAGACGGCATTCGATAAGAGTTTTTAAATACGAAGCTTTTGACACGTCGAAATATTGATGCATTTTTATTCTGGGCAGCCCACTGTGCCCGTTGACGTGAAACGCCCGACATATATACTGGGTGTCCGCAAATTTCACCGACAACGTTTGACTGCATATTCACGATAATAAATAAATACAATCTACGAAAAAAAAGTTAAATAAATTATTTTTGGTTTTTGAGTCACAGGCCTTCAAAGTTGTCAAAAATAAAACTAATTTAATTAATAACTTCATAACCCTTTTACCGATCGCGTTAAAATTTGGAACATTTATTTGTACTATTATGACGTATTATTTCTTAACACTTTAGTTAAATCAATATACTGGGTGATGGTTTTCTCCGGTTACCTCTCCCTTTTAGCAGTCAAAACTTTTATAGTGGCCGTATTTTTTTAAATCTGGCAGCAACATTGAAACGGTCGTTTTATTTAAAAAAAATATTGCCTCTAGAAAATCGCCTAGTCATTTTTGAGAAAAATGACATTATTTGCAGGTCTGTATGTTTCGGTTTGCGTAGCAGTGTCACAAATTTAAAACTTTGAGTTCAGTAGGTGATCAAAACAAGATGTTGATATGCTGTGGCTATCAGGTAATGTCATTATTGTCGTGTTTTTTTAGGATTCTCATCACTCCACACATGCAAATTATGAAAATTTACAACTCCGTTTCTTGTAAAACAAGATTCGTCGGTACAAAATATTTTTAAGCAAATTATTATCTTCTGCGAAGCCATTTACTAACCAGCAGCAAAATTGTAAACGTGCGTTGGGATCTAAATTTTCAAGTTCTTGAGCAGGATTTAAATGAAATGGCCGAAGAAGTTGCTTTTTTAAGTTTTGTGAACATAGTTTTACATAGGTACATTTAATAGTCCTGATACACTGCGGATACTTCATAATCATCATAATACTTCATAACATCTTGTTTTCATCGCCTACTGAACTCAAAGTTTTAAATTCGTGACACTGCTACGCAAACCGAAACAAACACACCTGCAAATAATACCATTTTTCTCAGGAATAGCTCTCTGTAGGTGATTTTCTCAATAGACTATATATTTTTTTAATAACCTTTTCAATATTGCTGCATGTTTTAAAAAAATACGACCACTGTAAAAGTTTTGACTGCTAAAAGGGTCGGGACCGGAGAAAACTATCACCCATACTGGGTGATAGTTTTGACTAAAGTTTTAATAAATAACACGCCATAATAGTCCAAATAAATGTCCCAAATTTTAACCCGATCCGTAAAAGGGTTATGAAGTTATTAATTAAATTGGTTTTATTGTTGAAAACTTTAAAGCCTTGTAACTCAAAAACCAAAAATTTTTTATTTAACTTTTCATAGATCGTATTTATTTATCGTCGTGAATATGCAGTCAAACGTTGTCAGTGAAATTTGCGGACACCCTGTATATACAGGGTGGTCCAGGTTCCGATGCGAAAACTTCAGGGACCGATAGAGATTCAAAAAATAATATGAGTTTGATATATAAACTATATTCGAAAAATACTTCGTTAAGGAAATGCAAGATGTTCGATTGATTTAAAAAAATCAAATTCATTAATTGTTGTTAAACGTCTGAAGATATTTCAATGAAATTTTGTTGACGTTAACTACCATCCAGAGATTACGTTTTGTAATGAAAAACATTATTTTTAGTTTTGCCAGTGACGTCCGTACTAGCATGTTACTAGATATTTCTAAAGAAAAAATTGATACGCCACTGCTTTTACATAAAATAAAAATTAGTTTTGGATTCTTCATTCAATTCCGAAGAAAAAAGCTCGGTTTCGATTTTTCTGTACCACTCACCGTTTTCGAGCAAAAAAATAAAAAACCCTTTTTAACACATTCAATGTAAATGTAATTTCATTTTTTATTTAAATGAAACTGTAGCAGGAAAAACAACAGACTTAATTAGTGGTGTACAACAACAACAACATTAAAATAAAATAAAAATGTCCTTAATACATTTTCGACATCGTGTAACTAATAAATTTATTGCAGCAGCTACTTCATTTGGATTTCACCGCATATCATTGCAGGCTTGCTGAATCCTTAAAACTAAATCATCTCTTGTTAATACTGGAGTAGCGTAAACTTTTACTTACATTTCCTCAAACGTAAAAAAGTCCAGTGGATAAGATCCGGTGACCTGGGTGGCCAGGCCACTGGTCCAATACCATTAACCACGTCATGATTCATGTAATTCCTGCCTAGCCGGCCAATTCAAGGTTGCAGATAATTTAGCCATTCTCTTACAGCTATTCCATAATGCGGGGAGCTTCATCTAATTGTATCCAACTTTCATGTCTTAAGTTAACGACTATATCCTCGATGTAATCCTGCAGGCTATTAGTAAGAAATTTTGAAATGATCGTGGCCGAATTTCTCGAGGATGTGCCCAAACATGGATATTGTGGCAATTCCTTATCCCACGTCTACTGAATGAGGATTCATCCGTCCACAAAATTTTGTGCAAAAAGTCAGGATTTTCTTCCGTCAAGTTTAAAAGCCACTGTCAAAACCTCATTCGCTTTTCAGCATCCCCTGGGTGTAAATCCTGAACGGACTTATAGGTGATATGCATGTCTGTGGTCATCTTGTAATGTTCGTAGTATTTGAGACTTAGATATTTGTAGTTGTTGAGCTGCTCTGCGAGAGCTGAGCCTCGGATTGTCATCAAAAGTACGAAGAATACGATTCCGATTGTTATTGCGACGGTATTAACACGCAGGCCAAAGTTACGAAACTTTTGATGTGTTCCAATGAAGACACGAGCATCTGGAATTCTTCTATTTGGATTAAGTCTTCGGTATTCACGAACTGCCGCTTCCGCATCCGCACTTCCATCACAAAATCCGTAAAAAAATAATTATCTGCGTATTGTTCGTTACCAAAAAGCATTTATCAGGATAACACTAATAATAACTATAACAAAACAATAATTACAAATCAAATTACTAGAGAGCTAACTAAATGCGACACAGTTACTAATTAACTTGACAGATAAATTTGTTATTTTGTCATACTTGCTCGATTGTTTATCAGAGATCACTCTGAAAACGCGTCCTACAGAAAATCTTTCGATTTTTCTGTACGAGAGCTTTTTGCTTTCAAATTGAACGAAGAATCCAAAACTGATTTTTGTTTTATGTAAATGTAGTGGCGTACCAATTTTTTCTTTAGAAATATCCATTATCGTGCTAGTACGGACGCAACTGACAAAACTAAAAATAATGTTTTGCATTGCAAAACGTGCTCTCTCGATGGTAGTTAACGTCTACAAAATTTAATTGGAATGTATTTAGCCGTTTGACAACAATTTGATTTTTTTTTAAATCAATCTTGAACACCTTGTATTACCTTAACGAAGCATTTTTCGAATATAGTTTATATATCAAAATCATATTATTTTTTTTGAATATCTATCGGTTCCTTAAGTTTCCGCATCGGAAACTGGACCACTCTGTATATGTATATGTATACAGGGTGTCCCGGTACTTGATACAAAAAAGTCGAGTACAAATAGATCTAGATCTCTAAATTATTAACTTCAGCATAATGCAAATTTGGTGATCGATAACGCATGCGTACAGCTTGTAAGTGAAACTTCATTATGCACAGAACGGGACGGACTATGCCGAATGGTTAACAGCCCAGAATTTTTGCACAGATGTCGCAATCTGCCTGTACCAAAAATAAGTTCCCTGAAGAATTTGCGCACATAATACCGAGCATAATATCCTCTTGGTTCAACTCGGTAAAATTAACAGTTTAAGAAATATTTGTGATTTTATGTCACCGTGCAAATCGAGCGGCGCCTCCACCATTTTTTGTCTTTAATTTTTAATTTGACATAATTGCTATGTTAGAAGCGTACATATTTTTAAAATAAGAGCCTAGAAAATCTTACTGTCGCCTAATGTAATTTTCACTAAGAAAATTTGACAAACACACTTTATACATATCACAAAAAGAAAAACAAAACAGGAATAAGTTGAAGTTAAAAAAATAATTTAAAAAAAAACTATCAAAATACATTTCAATATCTTCCATTTCCACACACTTCCTAAGACTACGAACATTATTTGTTTGTACACCAAAAAACATTTTTTTAGGGTAATAATTTAATAGGTCCATACGTTTTTGGAGAACGTCTGAATGA
This sequence comes from Anoplophora glabripennis, assembly GCF_000390285.2. Classification (NCBI taxonomy): domain Eukaryota; kingdom Metazoa; phylum Arthropoda; class Insecta; order Coleoptera; family Cerambycidae; genus Anoplophora; species Anoplophora glabripennis. The sequence goes on from NW_019416739.1 coordinate 1,556,283, forward strand.
ATATCGATTTTGGAATTTTTGCAAAATAATTTGCAGCCACTATTAGACGATGTTCCATTAGATACCTGAAGAAACGTTTCGTTGCTGAACAATGGGGCTCCTCCCCATTTCAATATTGATGCACGAAGTGATTTTTATCCATTGTGTTTAATAATAAATGAATTGGGAGAGGAGGTCCAATTTTATGGCCACCATGTTTTCCAGACTTTAACCAGATTTACTTCTACCGTCGGGTTACTTGAAAAGTTTAGTATACGCAACCCCAGTACAGACAAGGGATCAATTACTACAAAGAATTAATTTCCATTGTGATAATATTAGATATACCCCAGAAATGCTTTTTTGTGTACAAACAAATAATATTTGTAGACTTAGAAAGTGTGTGAAGGTGGAAAGTACCCATATTGAAAATGTATTTTGACAGTTCTCTTTCATTTAAATTATTTTTTAACTTACTTTAACTTATTCTTGTCTTGTTTTTCTATTTTGTGTTATGTGTAAAGTGTGTTTATCAAATTTTGTTATGCACTGTGATATAAAATCTCAAATATTTCCTAAACTATTAATTTTACCGAGTTGAACCAAGAGGGTATTATCGTTGGCAAATTCTTCAGGGAACTTATTTTTAATACAGGCAGATTGCGATCGTCATCTATGCCATAATTCTGGGTTGTTAACCATTAGGCATAGTCCGTCCCTGGCGTTCTGGGCATAATAAAGTTTCATTTGCAACATCAAAAACAAGTTGTATGCATGTGTTATCGATCACCAAATTTGTATCATGCTGAATAGTTTAGAGACTGTAAATAAAAATAACTTTTTAATTTTCATCTTTGAGGGCCCGTAACTTGTTAAGGAAGGTCCGTATGAAAAACACGCACACGCACGCACGCACACACACGCACACACACACACACACACACACACACACACACACACACACACACACACACACACACACGCTCACACGCACGCGTTCCACTAATGGAATAACATACTTGTCATCCTTTTCTTTATGTATATACTGTTCCTTCTATCAAAGAAGTACGAATATAAACGAACAAAACAAAAATTATCTTGATTACGGTTATGAACACAGGTATATTGCCTACAATAAAGCATCCTTTCATTGGTTTACCATCAGAGCATCTCTAATATACGTTTTTACTTATACTTTATGGTTTTTAAAGCGTCCGACGTGTATATTCTTATTCATTATATCGATATTAGAGCGTTTTGCGATGTTGTCACTTTATACGTATGTTTAGGTAAGACTAGAGCGCAGCAATTAGACCTAATCATTTCTATTAGAAACATTATGTCAATGAGAAAGACTTATGGAAAGGAGTTACTAAACCGAAATTATTATGATTTATTAGATATGGTGAGAGAAGAAATAAAAAAATAGTTTTAATCTAGCGATTTCTTAAATTAATATTATCCGCAAAATTACTTTGACTTGAAACAATATAGGTAATAAATTAAATGGCATGTATAGTGTAGAGGCATGATAGTTCAAATTCGCCACTACTTGCTGCAGAAGCACTTTAGGAAAGAATTTTAAGGAACAATTGATTACCGAAGAGGCGGTTTCGATATTTGAATATATTTACGAGATGAGTACAAGGAACCCTTCATGTCTTTCCGTTGCATATGCTGTTCAATTACTACTTTATAATATGGTAATAAAAATTCAAGCCTTTTACCTAAATAGTGCGGTTCTAAAATTTTAACATTACCTTTATAAGCTGGCAACATTTTAATATTATTATCATTTTTTATTGAATATATAAATCTTTTTTCCTAATGAAAAGTTATTTCTCGTTAGGTACATTTTCTCGAGTTCAATTTTTGATCTAATTCTGTATTAATTAGGTAAGTTTAATAGCAATTTTTGTGCAGTTTGTTCTGTTGATGTTCTTATGTCAAATTTAGGAATATTTTTTGACATTAGAGCATAATTTAATCCTTTGCTAAGAAGTAATTTTTCAGATGTAGGAAGTTGTCTATTTGACAGATGTTTTTATTATACTATATTAACAGGATTGTCGTTTAAATTTAAATCTGTAATTTGTATTTCTTGATATAATATTCTGAATAAATTACAACAAAAATCGAGAACTTGAGAAATATGAAATTTGCGATCACGCTTGGGAAAACGGTCAGAATATTCAACGAGGTTTGGCTAAAATTTTGGAAAAGTAAAATGCCTTTAAAGGAAAATTAAAAGAGATTACGATTATTTTATTGAATGGAGAAATATGTGTATTAAATTATTACGTGAACTTGGATCCCTGCTGTCTACAGAATTTAAAGGATGAAGTAAGTAATAATACAATAAACATCATATGATACTTCTAACTATGGAAACAGTCAAAAGAAAACAAATTTGAATTGTCAAAGTAACTAAAACGGAAAGTAAGGAAAAGTTCAGAAGACGAAAACATTAATTTTCGAAACGTTAACAAATACTTAAAGTGTGAGAGTTCCATAGTTTCGTAGGGTTCCAAAAAAAGGGGGTAATTTTTTGCAAATAACTCGAAATATATAAGAGTTAGCGTCAATTTGAAAAAATATCCTAAAAGGAAATTTCCTATAAAAATGTCCCAAAATTCCTGAATCTCTATCGTTATTATTTACAATTTTAATTTAATGTTGTAAATAGGGCTATTAGCGTCAAAAGCAATGCACGTACGACACCGTGAAACCGATCTTAAGACATACTTTTTTTATATTATAAAAATTTCAAAAAATTATCATATTTCTTTAGACACTTGAATAAACAAAATTACGTCGAGAAACTATACTCAACGAGGTCACCTTATTGCGATGTCGTAAATATTTATAACTCGTTAATTATTAATTTTGATAGTTAACAAAAAATTAAAGATTAATAAAATAAAAAAAAAATTAAATCGTTTTTATGAGTATGTTAGAAAGTTATATTAAAATACATTAGCTAGCATTTTAATAAAAAAATCCTATATTGTTTAAACAATTCGAGTAATCAGTTGAGTCAAATATTTATTGCATAGGTTATTTATTGCTTACTAAAATCGTCTTTAAGACGGTCACTTCTGCCAGAGGAAAACTAGATGGCTCCACCAACAAATTATTTCAAAGATGATAATACATTTAAAGGAACTAAATTTATTGCAAATGAAAAGTTGTAAGGGTTTAGCATTTGTTGGAGCTCCTAATGACATAGTTTGGTTAGAAAATATTCGCTAGTTTACGAGAAATAAAGTTTTCTTTGAGAAACTTTTTTTTAGATCAAAACGGTTAGGTATTTAAAATATGTAATTAGGAAATTTGAGGTTTTCTGAAGGTACCTTAACAAAATTCAAGTCTAGAAATGGTTAAATATTTAAATGCATCATATTTGAAAATCGTAAGAATTCACCGACATGGAAAACTGAAAATTATTTACACACCCGATTACAGTTTAGAAAATGAAATACGTTTACAACTTTGGACACTCTGTAACAGATGGCGCTTGCCTCGCTTCATTCTGATAACAAAATGTGATTGTTATTCACGGTCCGTAAAAAGACGGTCGAGTAATAGACAGAAATTATGGGCGTGGCTTATCTCATACTACGTCACAAGATTTCTAACCTTTAGGATTTATGTTTGTTTACATGCGACTTAACTAGTAATTTTGCATTTTTCCAAGTATTGAAGTAAATCTTTCATAGTTGTTTGGGTATTTTGCAGTAATTAGTTAGTTATTGATAATAGTTTTTAATAAGTTGATGGTGTAGTGTTTAATATAAACTATTAATTTACCACGTAAAAATGCCAGGAGTGAGGTNAGCCTATTACAATAACAATAATAATAATTTTATTGTCCATAAGATCATTGAAATGACATGGGACACGTCAAAATAGGTGGTAAAAATGGCAAATTACAAATATAAATGTACCTAAAGACTTACATATAAAAATATAACATACATACAGAAGAAAATGACAATAAAATACAAATAAGATGTAGATAAAGTAGAAAATATAAAACTAAGTCAATATACTAGATAAATATTCGTGTACAGAATAGAAGCAATGTTCCATTAACAAAATCTCAACTTCCCGCTTATAAATTTTTAGATTATATATCAATTTTAATCTATTCGGCAACTTGTTATATAATATAATCCCCATGTATTGTGGACCCTTTTCAAAGAAAGTCAAACTATGTATAGGAACAATCGAATCATGACGAGATCTCGTCAGATAATTATGATAAAAATTATTCATTCTGAAATCGTTAATATTAGTTTTTACATACAACAGTAATTCTAGAATATAAATACATGGAAGCGACAGTAGCTTTAAATCTTTAAATTTAGATCTACAAGACTCCCTTGGGCTTAGCAATAAAATATTTCTAATTGCTCTCTTTTGCATTATAAAAGCCCTGCTAACAAAACTAGATGAACCCCAAAAAATTATCCCGTATTTAAGCCTTGAAAAGCAATGCGCATAATAATAGGATAACAGCACTGACTTATTAACAATATATCTAAGTCTATACAATGCANCCTCACCACCGGATCGATGCGGTGGATCGCCTTGACGAGGTCCTTCTTTCGGAACTTTATCTCCACGATGCCCTCCGGTTCTAATACGCCGCCCCTGCAGCACGCGGTTAAAATTAATGACATTACGACTGAATCATCCTGTATTTTAGAAATTGATTTTTTTTTAATTTCAACAAATTGAAACGAAAACAATTGGCGAAACCCAAATTTTCAATAACCGATTAATAAAAAATGTTCACATTCAAGTTTTTGGGCCACTTCTGACAGAGGAAAACTAGATGGCTCCACCTACAAATTAGTTCAAAGATGATAATAAATTTAAAGAAACTAAATTTATTGCAAATGAAAAGTTGTAAGGGTTTAGCAATTGTTGGAGCTCCTAATGACATAATTTGGTTAGAAAATATTCGCTAGTTTACGAGAAATAAAATTTTCTTCGAGAAACTGTTTATGGCTAAAAACTTTTTTTTTAGATCAAAACGGTTATTTAAAATATGTCATTAGGAAATTTGAGGTTTTCTGAAGGTAACTTAACAAAATTCAAGTCTAGAAATTGTTTAATATTTAAATGCGTCATATTTGAAAATCGTAAGAATTCGCCGACATGGAAAACTGAATATTATTTACACACCCGATTGCAGTTAGAAAATAAAATACGTTTACAATTTTGGACACTCTGTAACAGATGGCGCTCGCCTCGCTTCATTCTGATATCAAAATGTAATTGTTTTTCACGGTCCGTAAAAAAGACGGTCGAGTAATGAACGAATAATGGGCGTGGCTTATATCATACTACGTTACAAGATTTCTAACCTTTAAGGATTTATGTTTGTTTACATGGGATTAACTAGTAATTTTGCATTTTTCCAAGTAGTAAATGTTCATAGTTGTTTGGGTATTTTGCAGTAATTAGTTAGTTATCGATAATAGTTTTTAATAAGTTGATGGTGTAGTGTTTAATTTAAACTATTAATTTACCACGTAAAAATGTCAGGAGTGCGGTGTACCTAGTGTTGCAATTTGCAATAATAATTTTTATTTTCAAGATTCAAACTTTGAACGCAACGCGGTCCTCAAGCAGAGCTATTAAGTTTATCATCAAGAAAAAGACTTAATGGAAACAGGTTAAATGTTAAATTTCTAGTTTAACTGACTGTGTTCACTTTAAAAGGACTAAATTTATTGTTATTGTTGTATAACAAATTGATGTGATTGTTAGAAAAGCGATTGGAAATTTTCAGTATCTATCGAAATGTGATTTAAATATTTTTGTAATCTTGACAATTTTTCTTAAAAATAAATATTATGTCAAAAGTTCTGTGAGAATAACTTTTCCTCTTCTTCCTTTCATTTTATTCCTCCATTTAACTCCGAATACCGAAAAAAACTATTTTAAGGCTAAAAACTACTGTATTGTTTACTTGTAAAAACTTATTAAGAATTTTTTAATTCGGAACATCAACTGTAAAAGGATAAATATGATAACTGTAGTTGGTACGTACAAAAATAAATTATGTTTCAGCCTATTATAAAGATTTAAAGTACTTTAGTAAGTTATTTGAAATTTAACTAAAGACAAAAGCTGATACAATAAGGTCATATAAATTGTACACAATTTTTATTTTGGAAGCAAGAGAATATTGTAACATTTTAGACTCAAATTACCTGTTAATTAATCATAATCATAACTGATTAAATTTATTATTTTATGTTAAAAGGAGCGTGGTACAAGAAAAGTGACAATTTTAAATTTGCCTCTTATTTTCTTATAGGATATGCAATGAATCAGAAAGAGATGACTGTTGAACGAAGATAAACTGAGGAATTTGGTGACGTATTTGTTTTTTATTGGCTGATTGTGACTTATGAGGTGACCGTCTCTTTACCATTGTATATGGGGCGTTCCACGCCAATTCGGACGGTTCGAAATATTTTCGATTTCCTTAATTTTTTGATATTTTTTAGTACCCCTCAAAAAAGCCTTTCTGGTAAATTTTGAGATTTTTTTGATTACTTGTTCAAAAGATATAAAATTTTCAAAAAACGCTCTTTTTTGGTTTTTTGATCATAACTTTCTTAATAATGGTCCAAATTAAAGCTTTTTTTTAATAAAAATCTTTGTTTTTAGATGGCCTTTACAAATAAAAATACAAAAAAAATATTCAGTGTTTTTGATTAAGACTTTTGAGTTTGAAATTTTAAATTGTTTTTGAAAATCTCGATATTTGTGAAAATTTTTTATTTCAAACTACTATTCTTTTAACAACTTTTAGTACCGGTCCGGTCGTGGGCCTTCATAATTACTTTTTTTTGATTTTTGAAAATTAAAAAAAAAATTTTTCTCTAAATCATTATAAGTACCGATTTTTGTATACTATTTTTTACTTATTTTAAATTAATTTTAATACTTTTTAATTATTAATAGGTGTTTAAAATCAATAAATCAATCACTGGGACCCAAAAATTTCATTCAATCATTCCAAGGAGCAATGGAAATATATTAGCTAAGGAGTATTCTAGTTTATAAAATATTTTGTTCCTTGGAATGATTGAATGAAATTTTCGGTTTGTTTGGCTGTATTGTAACGTAAATCTAATATTTTTTTGCATCTAAATAGTGTTTCTCAGGTGAAAATTTGACAGCAATATTCATAAGATGTGCGACTTTTTTTAAATTGGATAAAAATTCATAGATACTATTTAAATAAAAAAAAATACTTTGCAACAAAAAATAGCATTGATAAAATAATTTTTAATTTAAAATAAGCAAAAAAAGAGTATACAGTGACAAAAATCGGTACTTATAATGATTCATTCATTTTTCTGCTTGTTATGATTTTTTAAATTTCTAAAATCATCCCATAACATCTAGTCTCCCTAACTCTGTTAATTTTAATGGTATAAGAAAACGTCAATATACCATTTTTATGTAGAATTTTTTGCTCTACAACTTTTATAAGAAACTTGTTTTTCTAGCTCTTACCCCTTTTGAGTTATATTGAAAAACACCTTTATTTTATCTTTTTTCACCCCTGGCCAGGGGTTGCAACAAAAATTACTGTCACTTATTGTTATTATATACCCTAAACTAACTTATATCAATAATTCAGGCAAGTTGACCAAATTGCAATTTAAAGGCTTATTTAATTGGACTATTAGCAGTGGCGGCCCGTGGGTTTGAATACAGGGGGGGGGGGGGCATTTTGAAAAGAGGACGTACATCATAAGAGCTGTGGGGGTGTGGGGGGCGGTAGCCTCCCGCTTAGCGCCGTAGGCGAAAATTTTTAAGGAATTTGAAGGTCATATTGTGTTTTGCAAGTACCCCAAAATGAATACTGTCAGTGTGTACAGTAGCTACTTAGATACAATGCGAGAAATAAAATTCCAACGTGTGGGGGCTGAAGTGGATAATCGATCAACCAACCCAGTTAGGATATAATTATGTAGATTACTGTAATAGTTCATTCTGTATAGTTTTTGAAGTTCCTTTAAAAACATGGGCATCACTAAGATGTTTATCTAAAACGGGATCAATTTTTGCACTATAGTCTATCAGTTCTAAAAATACCCCTTTGTTTACCGAGTCACTTTTTTTATTATGTCCACGAAGAGAAAGGTTACATGTACCACATAGTTTTAAGATATTTAAAATTTTTGAAAGAAGCAATCGATTTTTCTTAACTGTTTCGTTATGACTATTTACTATTTATTTGTTCTGCATAAGCACTATTTAAACAAGAAGCAATATTTACTCTTCCTAAAAGTAAAAAACTCACCAACTTATTTTTGTGTTTAGGAGAATTTTCATGTTTCTTAATTTTAATTTCTAAATGTTTCAAGTCAGAAACTCCAGTTTTCGTCCAGTTTTCTTCGCCTCCTCCAAACAATAAACATACAAAACAAAAAAATCTATTTGTTTGGTCACAACCACACAACCACAGGGTCTTATCATAAATGTTTTTATCAAATTTGCGAAAGCCGGCCCACTTTTTGCACTCTTTCTGCACCTCAACTAAATTCAACACTGGCGTTGGACGTCCGTTATTTTTCAATTCGACTTTTTCCTCTAAACTTAAATTACTAATAACAAGTTTTTTTATTTCACAAACCCTCATTTTAAACTTAAACTTATAAAATATAATGTCTTAAAAAGCGCCAAAGCAAAAACAAAACACATATAACCACACTTCAGTGATACGGGTTACTGCCTCATGGAGTCCCAAAACAAAGCGCGCGAGCCTATCGTCGCCTATCCCCTCCACGTGCCAATTTGTCCAATCATATGTAAAAATATGCTTGCACGATGGACTCAGATTTCACGGTCCGCGATGGAGTGGGGATTGCGCGCGCGGTTAAACATAACTCTTTGGTACGATCATAGATGGCAGATGGCATTAATCTGAGCTACGTTCACGGAGTACATGCACTTTATGCAACCAACCTAACATCCAAGAGATATTGAATGCATGCTATTTAGATTTCTTATTGATTTAAATAAATACATTATTTTAAGTTTATAGTTTGAAAATATCTGGGGGGGCGGAGTCCCAGAGTCCTCCTTTACGAGCCGCCACTGACTATTAGTAAATAAGTAAAGTGAAGCGTACAGACGCGCGCTCGCTCTGGAAACTGATGACGTGCATTCTAAATGACTCGCGCTTGCAAAATCTTTGATATCTCGGCTTCGGGCCACGTACAAAAATCCTTTTGTACTTAATCTGGGGTAGCTTGACGGTGGGCTTGTAATCAGTTGTTCGTCTAATGAAGAAACACGAAAATTTAAGGAAATTGCTGAAAATAATTTGTCTGAAAAATATGGCATTAGGGAGGTAAAGGGTTTGCAACCAAGAATTCGAGTTTCAGGCTTTAAAGATGCTCATGACTCAGATAATCTTTTAAATTTGATCCGTGGTCAAAATAAATGTCTTTTTAACGAAAACTCTGAAATTAAATGTATTTGTGTTAAGAATGTAAAGAATAAGCAAAATGTTTACTATACTGTCTTGCAGGTTGATCATGATCTTTACTCTCGTATTATTAATACCGGTCACTTATTTACAGGATATAATTCCTGCCCTGTGTTCGATGCTATCGACATTGTGCGGTGTTTTAAATGCTGTGGATATCATCATACATCTCATTACTGTACAAAATCATTGGTCTGTCCTAAATGTACTGATAACCATCAAGCCAAGGATTGTTCAGAGGTAGACTTTAAATGTATTAACTTCATGAATCTTAGAGACGAAAATGTTCAAATTGATTTTAACCACTCTACCTGGGATCGACACTGCCCTGTGTACACACGTAAATTATGCGAATTTAAAAAAGATATAGTAGGATCGATATAGCAACCAATAATTGATCCGCAGACTTGTATTAGCCCTATAATTTTATCTACTGATTGTGAGTCTGAACGTTCTAATTTGACAGCTGTAACAACTAAATCAAATGAAAATTGTGTAGTTATTTACTATATCAAAATGTTAGAAGTCTAAACACTAAAATTCATGAAATATATAATGGTGCGATGGTTTTAGGTGATACTTACGATGTTTTTACATTCTCGGAGACTTGGTTAACTTCGGGCGTGTTGGACTATAAATTATTTAGTCAGAATTTCTTTGTTTTGCGTCGTGATCATAATTTTAAGGAAATGAATGTAACTCGAGGTGGCGGTGTAATTTTGGCCTGTAAGCAATCGGTTACAATTACTAATATTCCAATTGATAACAATGAATTTTTCATTCAGGTTCCTATGATAGATATCATTATTGCTAAGGTCGGTAAAGGCCTCAACCATTGGTATATTATTTTAGTTTATATCCCCCCTAAAGTGTCTAGTGGGCAACTAAACACTTTTGTTGAGGGACTTATGTCTTTGGAATATTTGTATAATTATGACATCGTTTTGTTAGGGGATTTTAATGCTCCTCAATTTTCAGTTGAGGATATTGACTTTTCGCTTACCAGTTTGTCCGAGTTAGTTAATTTCTTTTCTCTGAAACAATTTAATACCATTTATAATGCCAACGAACGCATGCTTGATTTGGTATTTAGTAATTTAACTTGTTATGTTACGGAGCCACCGTCTTTCATTGTAGAGCAAGATATACATCATTCACCACTGGAGATATTGTTCACTGTAAATATTGGCCTAACACATAATGATGAATTTTCTAATACAAAGAGTTACAATTTCAGAAAAGCAAATTTTATACAACTATATGACGAACTTCTATATACTGACTGGTCTGCTATTGATGAATGCAAGAATGTCAATGAGGCATGCGGCTACTTTTATAAAATTTTGTATGAAATTTTTGATAAGACTGTACCACTTTCTTGTTTAAACAGTAAAGAAGTAAATATCCTCCGTGGTTTAATAGAAACATTATACGCGACATTAGGAGTAAAAAGAGACTATGGCACGCTTATCAAAAATCGAAAGATCCGGACACAATTAGATTATTTAAAAATTTAAGATCAAAATTGAAAAAAGACATCTGATTCATTCAAGTTTTTTATTGAAACAACAGAGTCCAATATTAAATCGGAGGGGGCTTCCTAAAAATTGTTGTGTATATAACTCTATCATGGCTAAGTAACCCCATCTGTTGTTATTTCGATTAAATTGAAAGGGCTTCCCAAGTCGGTATAATATCTCAATTTATGCACCTTTAGTTCGGAACGATTGCCACCAGAGGGCCCACCGCACTGCCTGTATATACACTATTATATTTAGCATATGTTACGATGCCCGATATATTTTCAAGTGTTTAAGAACATTTACAGCTACCCTTACATTTAACCACTACCCAGATTCGCTTATTTCGTTTTTTTCTTCTCTTATTTTGATATTACTCACTGTTTATATTCTACAAATATTTTATAAAGAAAAATTTTGGTTACAACGTGACCAGTAGTCTTATACTAAAGTGTCACCAGAAAACCGTCGGCTTGAAATATGATATGGGTAATGTCGTGTCAAATAGGCAATTTTTTTATTTGTGATTTATGCAAAAATGCTAAGTTTAACATTTCTAGTTAACTAACTATATTTCAAGTTAAAAGTTTAAAAATTTGAAATTGATGGTAGCCGAAAAGTGATCTTATTGACACCTGGTATACAGGTAGACCAATCAATAGAGGTTTTGTTTGTGACAAAAATATTAGTAGCAAACGGACTGTACCATCATATAAAAGACAGTCTGTAGATATATGCTTATACGTTTCCTATTCCAATTTACCATTAATTAATATTGTATAAACATTTTTTATGCAAAAAATGCTTTTTTTAGTTTTTTGCTTATAAAACCTAAACTAACAAGGCAATATGAATGCTATAAAGAGACAATTTATAGAGAATCGAAATACGAATGAAACGACCACCCTGTCCACAAAAGTAGTGAATTATATGTACTTTAAATGTGCACAAATCAAGCGCTGTCGTACTATTAGTTTTGGCACAATTGCAATTTTTTGATGTACTATTTTGCAAAATTTCTGGATGCGTTGGAGGTGGTCCGATTATAATTTTTTAGCCGGATTTTAAAAGTAGAAGTATAATACTACAAAATGTATATTGTAATTTTCCGATAAAATGATGCGTAATAGGTGTAAGCCGTCGAGTAGTGGGGGTGATTCAGTTTGATATTCGCGGCCTCGTATCTCTTTTATTTTAATAGGTATAACAAATCCTATATATTTTTAAATCGCCGCTCAAACTCTAACAAATGACATTATTAGATCGTCTCCATGGTAACATATGTCAAAATTGCTATAGTCAACTGTTTTTGTTCAAATGGCGCACTATATATATTTTTTATCAATTCTGGGAGATTTTTTTTTCTGCGTTCAGCTATATATACAAGTCTACAGTTTCATTAGAAATATTGCTAGAAAAACAGCAAAAAAAATGAAACCTACTTTCAGTAGCTTTATTCTGAAAAATGATAGCCAGCTGCGGAAACAGCTGAATTTTGACGTTTCTAAATAACGGTTTGTCAAAACAATTGTACCCACCTATTCTATCTATAACTAATTATAACATGAATACTTACAGTAACCAAGAAAAACTAGATACGATTTTAATTTATGGAGAGGGCCGAAAGAACGCTAAAGCTGCCAGGTATTTATACCAACATCGTTTTCCGCAGAGACAACTTCCATCAGATAAAATTTTCGGAAAGGTAGCCAGGAATTTGGCGGAAGATGAAAGTTTTCACAAGAAAAGAAGAGTTTTTAAACCCAGAAGGGCAAGAGATGAGAACATTCGATAAAGATGTTAAAAATGGCCTGCTAGATCTCCGGATCTCACTCCTATAGATTTCTTTCTTTGGCCTTACCTAAATGATATTGACGGCCTTAGAAATAGAATAAGAGTAGAATGTCGGAGATTAAATGAAGAAACACTAGAATGTGTTTATAAGAGGGATTGATAAACAGAGCTATTCTGTGTTTGGAAGCAAATGGAAGTCATTTTGAACATTTGAAATAAGTATTGTTTTAAATTGTTATATTATTATCGTATTAAAAATAAAATATGTTACTTTAAAAAACATAGTAGCTTGTTTCCGCAGCTGGATATCATTTTTCAGAATAAAGCTACGAAAAGTAGGGTTAATCTTTTTTGCTGTTTTTCTAGCAATATTTCTAATTAAACTAGACTTCCTTCTAGCCTACTATTTTTTGAAAAAACTGAAAAGTTAAGCCTCTCCATCGGTTGCAAAATATATTGAATGTATTGCTCTAAATGACTGACTTTTTTCGGAAGTCTAAAGATTTTCTAAAATTAACAACGACAGATATTCTAAAATTAACAACGACAGATATGTTATTATTACCCAATGAAATATCCGAGATGTTTCATTAAAAAATTGTTGACAACGCCAGAATTTCTTATGTACACTAAAAATGTGCAATTGGAAATACAAATTGTCGGCTTTAGTTATTTTTCTTGAATTTACATTGTTTACATTGAACTTAAGCGGGAATTTTGGCGATCATCGTAGATAGTCTAGTCAACATCTTCAAAATAGTGAAAAATATTGATAATTCGAACTAAAGGATAGTTGAGGGCTCATTCGATTCGGGATGATGTTTAGAAAAATGTGCATAAAAATCGTATTCGCACATAAACAATTGCAAAAGTTATAAACAAATAAACATTAAAAAAAGTGTTTTTTGCATATACCTCGAAAAATATAAGCGTTAGCGTCAATTTGAAAAAGATCCTAAAAAAGAGGAAATTTCCTATAAAAATGTTAATTAACTAAAAATTTTAGAGTTCGCGTTAACATTCAAAAACCTTTTGACAACTTTTACTTTTAATTAATGGGATCATCTTATTGCGATATCTTAAATAGTTATAACTTAATAGTTATTAATTTTCTTAGTTAACAAAAAATTAAAAATGAATAAAAAGTGGTCAAAATATTTTTTTTTAAAGGAAAATAATATTGGAACTGTTTTTGTTAGAAAGTGACATTAAAAAACATTAGTAAAACTTTCGAGTAGATACATTATGATTTTTAAGAAAAAAATTTTTTCTAAAAAAAAATTTTAATCGTTATTTTTATTTTATGATTGTTTAAATAATATATTATGAATTATTTTCTTTATCTAAATTTATTATTTGCAATTCTCCAGAAGATTACAGAAAAAAAATTGTTGAAAATTTAATAGTTTATTTACTTAACAATCGTCAAAAGTGCTGTTATTTTTTTTAGATAGAGAAATAAATAACAAAACCAACCATATATAATAATTTTTCGATTTTTTATAGAATTTTTTAGAGCGGCCATGCGATTTGTTTGCTTATAACTTTACTTTATATAACTTTTAAACTATTAAAGATACAGTTATGGACACTCACGACAATTTTGTAGAATATTAATAGATCTTTCAAATGAAGTTTGTAGCTATTGTAGATCGTTAGTTACACAAATTTGTTTATAAAAAATGAAGCGTGTCTTCGTATTATTAAGTGTAACTGTTTATATCTTCTAAACTATTGAAGTTACAAATGTGAACCTTCAAGGTGATTTTATTAAGCAATAAAAAACCTATAGTACAATAAATATTTAACTCAACCGAATACTCGAATTGTTTAAACAATATAAGAATTTTTATTAAAAATTATGCAAATTCAATTTTTTTAATATTTATCTTAATAATCTATTTTTTATGCCTTAAGGTCGGTTTCACGGCGCAGTACGTGTATTACTTTAGACGCTAAAAGCTCTATTTTCAACATTTTTATAGAAAATTTCCTCTTTTAGGATCTTTTTTGAAATTGACGCTAACGCTTATATTTTTCGAGTTATGTATATGCAAAAAACCGATTTCTTTTTTTGTAGTCTTTATCCGTTTATAACTTTTGCAATTGTTTATGTGCGAATACGATTTTTATGCACATTTTTCTAGATTTTGATGTTAAGTAGACTATTAGGTTTCTACCATTTTCTGCATTAAAAGAGAGAGATAAAATCAATTTTGTTCAGTTTTTTTTTTAAATCTACGATTGTTCGCTAATTCAAGGATTTACTAAGAGTTAAATCACGTATAGCTTTTGTTGTCAATATCAGGTGATATAAACAATTTCACTGTGTTATGTGTCCTAATGTCAAGCTAAATATGTTTAGAATCAGATCCCTTTAGTAAATATGATGGGGGTTAAGGATTCTAACTTTTAAACTTATCATACTTAACAGTGCGGTGAATAAAAAAATTGTTATTTGTATTTGCCATAGCGATATTGACGAAAATTAAAGTAACCGTTATTATTAAGACACCAAGATATCTCCTTGTCACAGCAATACCGCTGGGCTTCGTAACATCGATAAGCTCTAAACGATTCACACACTGCACTCACTAATAACTAAATATTCTCTTAATATAGAAGAAAAATAATGAAATATTTTGCCTCTCACTCCGGGCTTCGCGTTGCTTGTGGTATATGCCGGGCTTCGTATCGCACGTATATATTTACATAGCGAAATTGTATATACACCTGGGCTTCGTAATACCGAAGAATTAAGATATCACCGAAATCTCGTTACCCCCCGCAAACCTCGGTCTTCCATTCATCTGTAGTTTGTGGTGGGCTTCGTATTATGCGACAGCCATGTATATATATAGCATTAATGTTAGCCCTTAATGTTTATAAACAATGGAGCTGTGATATTTTTTTAAAAATGGGCTATCGGCTCAGAAAGTGATATGACTGTTCCTGAGACCAGTAGTTTCGGAGTTACTTCTATTTATTTATTAAAAAAAAAACNAAGATTTTAATTATATATATATCAAATAAACGTAAAACCAAATTTGTACCAAATTGCATCTTATACAATGATAATATCTTAGAATCAGGTAATGCAGTATCTGAGGGCTTTGACGACTTTTTTAAATCTGTCTATGTTTCTGAACTTTCAGACGACCGGCTTTTATTGGAGGACGTTTTTTGCGGTAACAGTAATATTCTAAATATTCAGCATGTTGATGATCATGATGTCCTAAAGTATATAAAAAAATTAAAATCAAAGATGACTATGGGCCCTGGTAATGTTCCTGCTTTTCTTATCTGTGATTGTGCTGACAGTTTGTTAAAGCCTTTGAAAGCAATATTCAATTTAATTATATCGACTAATAAAATTCCTCAAGTATGGAAGTCATCACGAATATGTCAAATTTTCAAGAGTGGTAATATTAATGACGTCTCAGATTACACAGCCACACAAAAAAAGAAAAGTAGTCTGTACTTTTCAGGCGACATATGTTATCTGTAGTATTTTTGCCTCCTGATCACGAATCCGGTGTCAGAATTGAGCTATCACATCACAGGAATTTCCTAACCTCAAAAACCAGGTAAAAAATACCAAAAATTCATGAAAAAGTGCTAGGAAAAATACAAAACATTTTTTTTTCTATATTCAAATGTTCATTTATATATATAGTTAAGACCCCGTCCAACGTGTATCCGCGGTCAGCATTAATTCTAACCATCAATTCATCATCATATTGTGTCGGAAGCTAACAAAAGTTTGGGTTTCGTAATTCGCAATGCTCGGGATTTCTGCAATGTTGATACAGTTAAGTTGCTGTATAATTGTTTCGTTAGACCTCGATTGGAATATTGTTCCCTGATTTGGGCTCCAAGCTATGTTAGTTATATTGATTTGTTAGAAAGAACGCAGCGAAGATTCTTAAAGTTGTTAAACTATAAAGACTTGCATGTATATCCTCCGGTAGGGTATCCGCAGCACTTGCTCCTCCAAAAATATAATTATAAATTTTTAAAATCTCGCCGTGATATGCACAGTGTTATTATTCTTTTCAACATAATAAATGGAAATTTGGATATACCCGAAATTTTACAAAAACTTAACTTTATTGTTCCTTCTGTAAGCACACGGTCTAATGCAACTTTTTATTTGAAAGCAGCTAGTACTAATGTACTACAATATTCTCCTTTATATGTTATTTGTAGAAAGACAGCTGTGCAGGACAGTATAGACATCTTTAACACTAGAATCTCTATTATTAAATAATTATTTTGATGTTCTCTTTAGTGTTTCTGTTTGTGATCTACTCTGTGATTTCTTGTCTTTATAGTATCCGATGTATTCATTGTGTTAACTTTCTTATGTAATTTTTCCCTGCTCTGTAAGTGGGTTCATCCCGTTGAGTAGCTGTAGGTAATAAATAAATAAATAAACAAAATTATTATAGTCATTTTCGCCTTAAAAGCAAAATAGTCCCAGAAATATTTAATATTTATTTAATCTATATTTTTTTTACTTTTACGGTCATTTTAACAACACAGCTCCACAAAAAAAATTCGAAAAAAAGTGCTAGAACCCAGACTAGTCTTGCTATACATTTTTGGGGTCGCTGTATCCAAATCCGAGGTCAGTTTTACTCCATCACGTCATGATTTTTCATAACCTTAAAAATTAAACCCAAAAACCCTATATCTCAGAAAATCATTAATTCCCGGGTATTTTAATCCCAATATCCTCATAGACTGTTAAGGGGTTAAGAAGTTATGGGGTTAGAACATGATGGAGTTTGCGATACTTTGACCATCGGCCCATTTACTGCGATTTTCCGGTATCAGAGATGCGTATCTCCGTTACTGGTCGGGTTTAGAGGTCATAGGGTCTTGGATTATGGGGTTTATGGGTTCACGAAGTTGTGGGCTTACGGGGTTAAGGGATTATGGAGTTATTGAGTTTAAAATGCCCGGGGATTAATGATTTTCCGAGATATAGGGTTTTTGGGCTTAATTTTTAAGGTTATGGAAAATCCTGACGTGACGGAGCAAAACTGACCTTGAATTTGGATTTAGCGATTCCAAAAACGTATAGTGTTTTTTGTGGAGCTGTAATTTATTATTACAACAGTATTTTCGTGTAATACCTTAATTTTTTGACTAATTAATAATCACTACAATTACTAGTACTGAAAATCAGTAAACATATTCAATTATTTGTTTTCCTCGAAAATATAAGTTTTGAACATTAACCTACATCAAGCGGGTCGCTGTAAAATAATAATTAATTGCGTCTTCTTCATTTTTTTAAATAAAAAAGTTACCTCGGCTCCAGAAGATCAAAGAAAAACATTCTTTTTAAATTCGTGAAAAAATAGCAGCAATTTATTTCTATAAAGGTCGTTATCATAAAATAAAAATTGAAATAATAGTTATTTGAAAAAAACGTAACCAAAAAAAGGGAGATCTTTTCAGTCATTTTTTGATCCTTAAAATTGATAAAATCGTGAAAATTTTTTCATAGCATGGTAACTCCTTACGAAGAAAATAAACCGCAAATCGTTACTGTAGGGCCATCCGCTGAGAAGATCTAGCCAATTTTCGAGAACGCCTTTTTTCAAACAATCGATATATCTCGGAAAATAATTAATATATTTAAATTTTTCAAAAATGTATTTTTTTGGCGTGCCGTGGCCTATGCTTGCAGTAAATAGCAAGTATATGGGAACGTAAATGTAAAAGAGTTATAAAAGAAGAGAAAAGAGAACATATTTAATGGTTTGTTAGATATATATCAGAAATCGCCCTCTGATATTTGTAACTTCCACAGTTTATGAGATATAAACAGTCAAAAACTGAATAATATGAAGAAAAGCTTTTAATTTTTTATAATCAAATTCATGCAACTAACAATCTACTATAGCTACAAACTTGGTCGAAAGCTCATTTAAAAGATCAATTAATATTCTACAAAATTTTCGAATGTTCATAACTGTATCTTTAATAACACAGGCCAACAAAATTTCAAAAAAGGAAAAACCCAGAAAGCAGACAATACGTCCCCGAAGGTTTTTGATGCGCTGATTCCGAATCTGGCCTCAGAATTGACCCATCACTCCAGGTTTCCGAGATATTCTAACCTAAATGTGTAAAAAACACGTTTTTTGCTATATTCA
Organism: Anoplophora glabripennis; assembly: GCF_000390285.2. NCBI lineage: Eukaryota > Metazoa > Arthropoda > Insecta > Coleoptera > Cerambycidae > Anoplophora > Anoplophora glabripennis. The sequence continues at coordinate 1,575,275 of NW_019416739.1, forward strand.
AGGTTATATGACATCGCGATAATTTTTTTTTCTAAAAATCAATTACACCACTGAAAAGTAGAATCTTTACCCTTCAAAATCTTTCTTTCGATTTGAAAAAATATTCATTTTTCGCCAAGATATCGTAATTGAAAATTACTACTTCAGCTACTTTCTTACACCATGGCCAAATTAAGAAATTTTTTAGGAAGCAGACAACATATTTTTATGTTTTTTGGGTGGCTGGATTAGAATCTAACCTCAATATTTTCCAATGACCTCATGTTTTTGAGATTTCCTAACCTAAAAGATCAACGTGCACAAATTTCGGCTATACTAAGGTTATAAACCGTTGTACACTATACCCGGCAGGCGCTGAAGTTTCGAAAGGTTAACCTAAGTGTGTCATAACCAGCGTATTGAAGAACATTGTTTGGATCCATTTCATAAGATTATTTTGAAAAAATTCTTGAATTTGTTTGAACTAGCTCAATATTTTTAATACAGTGGAATATTCAATTAATTGGTATTTTCAGTCATGTAAATACCTACTACAAAAGCAACAACTAAAATAGTACTGTTCTATATCGATTTTTCGATGTTGAACTAAACGCTCTCAACAAACCAGCATCTTCTAAACCCACAAGTCAAACTCAAAATTTATACCCGAAGCACCCCGTAACCACATACAGTGTAGGAAATTACCGATGGTCTATCAGAAGTTACGTGAGAGCGATAAAGTAAGCCATAGAAATCCATGAAGTGGATCTTATTTGTGGAAGGGCGAAACGGGCGGTGACTATGAGACGCCTTCATTATAGCTATCCTTCTCTATCGCATGGATTTCTATGGCTTACTTTATCGCTCTCACGTAACTTCAGATAGACCATCGGTACTTTCCTACCCTGTATTATCATTCCCACGGCAGGTTAACTAAAGGTCCAAACCAAAAATACCCTGTATCTCTACAGCTTTAAGTTTTCAAATCGAAAGAAGGGTTTTGAAGGTAAAGTTTCTACTTTTCAATGGTTTGATTTTTAGAAAGAAAAATTAATTGCGATATCATATAACCTTGAATATAACAAAAAAAAAAACGCGTTTTTTACACATTTAAGTTAAGAATATCTCGGAAGCCTAGGGTGATAGGTCAATTCTGAGGCCAGATTCGGATGCAGCACTTCAAAAACCTTCGGGATGTATTGTCTGCTTTCTAGGTTTTTTCCTTGTTGGCCTGTGTAGTTTAAAAGTTATAGCTGTTTATAAGTAAACAAATCGCATGCCGCTTTGACTTCCGGAGAATACCAAACTAAAAAATTCTATAAAACGAAAAAACATTTTTTTGACAAAAAATTATATATGGTTAGTTTTGTTATTTTTTTGTCTATATAAAGAAAATAACAGCACATTTGTCATTTGTTTATAACAAATTTTTAGGTAAACAAATAAATTTTCAACAAAAAAGTTGTTTTGTTCTGTGATCTTCTGGAGAATTGTAAATTATAAATTTAGAGAAAGAAAAAAATTCTTAATATATTTGTAATATATTATACAGGGTGTCCCACCACGAACTCCATCGATAGATATCTGGGAAACCGCTAGAAGGATTTTTTTGAAATCGTGATGATGTGATACGGACCGTGGGGTCTACTAAGCTAAAATATTTTCAAGGTCATCGTACTTCCGGTTATACCGGAAGTCGATACTAATTTTCTTATTTTAAAAGTAACCCCCTGTATATTATTGCATTTTTGGAAAGAACATCTATTTTTCAGTTGAAAACATAGGTATACTCCATACTTGGGATTGACCGTTTCCGAGATATTTTGATTTTTAAGTAAACATTGACAGATGCGACTTTTTGTTTCGGCAAGCTGAATTTATTACTATAGATGATAAACATTATGTACAATAACATATTAGTTTCCACAGTCATAAAAATGGGGGGTAGATTGTTTATAGAATTTTGAAATTCGTATTTGGGGAAAAATTATGGTTAAATTCTAGTAAATGATTAGCAAATTGTGAGAAACCCGTTGAAGTTGGTTTTAGACAATTTAAATGTTCTCTCAATCTAATATTGAAACTTCTAAAAGTTCTACGTATACGTATAAACTGAGTTACATGTGTTACAGGATAGCTGATACACGCCAGCTTTATTTTTATTATCAATTTTATCTTTATTATTAAAAAGAAAGTTTCCTATAGAATTATTCGTTTTAAAAGAAATATTAAAATGATTTTTAAGAATATTACTAATTTTGTTTGTAATATTACCTATATATGTAAGAGAACGATATTGTTTAATTTGATTATCTATTGTTACGTGTTGAGACATTCTATCTGTGATATAAAGTGTATTTTCTAGAATAGTACGTTGCTTTTTATGTAACATGTTATCTATAAGTGTTTTAGAATAACCATTCATTTCAGCTATTTGATATATAACGTTTAGTTCTTTTTTAAATTTATTTTCTTTTAAAGGTATTTTGCATAATAAATAATCTATTTAAATAACTATGGAACGCTGCTAATTTATGTTGCATAGGATGGAATGATTCATTATTGATAACTAAACCTGTATGTGGCGGTTTCCTGTATACTTCAAACTCTATATTATTATTGTCTAAAGTTAAAGTTAAGTCCAAAAAATTAATTTTATGTTCATTATTCTGTATTTCTAAAGTAAATTTTATTTTTTCATGAAGTGAATTAACATATTTTAAGAATTCATTCAAATTGTCTACATCATTATTCATCATTTCATCATCATTCATCATTTATTATGTAACTTGCAAAATTACTTCAATTCACAATTTTTTTTAGATTCCAATTCATGCATAAATCTATCGGCTAATATTGGTGAGATAGGACTCCCCATAGCTAGACCATCTGGCTGTGTATATGAAACCCTCACTAAACTTGAAAAAATTCTGATCAAGACACAACTGTAGTAAGTTTTTCAATTTTTTAACATGCATAGGGGTCAAATCGCTGTTCAACAAATCAGAACTTACTAGGTTATATACTTCTTTTAACGGTACATTTGTGAATAATTTGAAACATCAAGGGAGATGAGAATATCATTATCTGTTAAAGGAATTTCCATAATCTTAGAAACTAGCTGTAAATTATTATTTAAGGTATAAATAAATAAATAAATAAATAAATAAATAAATAAATAATAATATTATAGTATAAATAAATAAATAAATAATAAAAAAATGCACAAAAAAATAAACCCATGTTTCCGGGAAAACTAAATTTTGCTGACAGTCTGCATCTGTCAATTTTTGCTTAAAAATCAAAATATCTTGGAACCGGTCAATCCTAAGTATGGTGTGTGTTATGTTTTCAACTTAAAAATAGATGCTCTTCCCAAAAATGCAATATAAAGGAGGTTCCATTTAAAATAAGATTTCGGTATAACCAGATTTCCATCAATGGACGTCGTGGTGGGACACCCTGTATATACAGTGTGACCCATTTGAAACCGGGACACCTCCATAAAATTTTTATTTACAGGGCGATTTTGACCAACTTTATTTTGAATTGTAGAGGGGAGAAAAGTGTACTTTAAGACCAAGTGTCATCCTCTTTATACAAAAATTAAGGCCTACCAGATCATTTTTGGACGATAAAAATTGAAGAAACCCTATTAGCGATTTTTTTAGAAAAAATCTGAGTACACCACTGGATTAAGCGTCCCTCAATATGGGCCTAAACCAAAATTCATAAAAAATATTGCATATTAATAATTCTGTGGCAAAATTGAAAATCACATTATGATTTTTTTTCGTCAAACCATTTAATAAAACGTCTTCTTATTGAATGGCCGCCAAGATCACCTGACTTGACGCCACTCGACATTTTCCTTTGGGGTATCCTTAAGCAAAAAGTGTCAAGACAAGACCACTTCTTCTTCTGCTTCTTCTTCCTAGTGGTTGGTCCTAATAAGTCGCATAGCACCGCAGCCTAATTAGGCCTATTGTGCGTCCCATTACTAGTCCTATTTAGCAAGTAGTTTTGTCCTCGCCCAGGATATGCAGAGAATCCGCCGATTCACATCCTCGGCAGACCGGACTGTCTACAAGCCTTAGCTTATGTAGATGTTTCTTAAGTGACAGTAAATCGTTTGCTCTTTCCTTCGAAGGATACTCCATGAGCTCCTTAGAACGGCTATGTCCTGGCCTTGAAGTCCAATATTTCCTGTGTTGTCTCAGTCCATTTGCCCAGTAGCCCAGTAAATGAAAATAATATTGTAATACATGTAAATCAAAAGGTAATTCATTTCAGATTGAAACTTGGTTTAATCGTTAGTTTAGACCAAAAAGAAATAATATTTCCCAAAAAGTACCAGTTTAAAACAACAAGATCATTGTTTAAACAATGATTATAATGTAAAAATTACCAAAAATTGCGTTTTTAGCTGTATTAAAAAGCGCTCTCCAACAGGAGTTTTTGCTTTTGTTTATACTTATAGGTAAACGCTTCATTTGAGACCTGCTAAATTAAAATCGATTAACAATTTGTTTAAATAATTGCAAAAAACTAGTGAAATTTGAATTTGCTATAAATAGAAGAAAAGAGATCGTCTCTACACTGCTGTAAAAGTTGTATTTTGTTTAAGGAGGTATATCGGGTTTACTCAAATGCACAGATGTACTTGAAATTTATACAGGGTGATTCACAACTTATTCAAAAAATTTGGGAATAGATGCGGCATGAGAAATGGAGTTAATAACGTAAAAAATTTTTTGTAAAATCCTTAGTTTCCGAGAAAAAAATTATTGAAGTTATAGTACATTCAACCACTACATAGCTGGACAACTGTAGTCTCTAGCGTCATTCGCAATACGCGTGGAGAGCCATGTGACTCCTAATACTGAAATTCGTCGTTGCGGTAGTTTTTACCTGTTATCTGTGGTGTTTACAACAGCTTTTTAGTAGTTAGTATCAAAAATGGTCTGCGTGTATAGCAACTGTTGATGGATATCGTTTTAATTTACGGTGAAGTAAGACAACATTTGTATTATGGTGAAGCATTAATGTTATGGTGAAGCAAGACATCATTTGTGTTAGTTCGTAGAAAGTGAGTAAGACGGACCCAAATGTGTTTACACGTTAGTGGATAAAATTTTGAACAATTGTTATAACATCGGGTATGTCAAATGATTTTATTATTTATAAACACAAATTAATTTTATTAATAATTAATAAAGGCAAAAGCATTTGAATTTGCCGATATAAAATAGGTGCTATAAAATTCTATTTATTTCTTTCCTTGCGAAAGTTTTTGTCCATTTTTATCACACCGCCATGCCGGTCGCACTGTGCGAGTTCAGGTTTTACAGTAGACCAGTTTCCAGTGCCGTGCAGAAGTGTATTTTTAAATCAATTTCGAACTGCCCTTTTTCATTTTTTCTGTACAAAATTGTATTTGTAAGGGTCTCCTGTACATCCAGAATTTCTTTTTTTGGCTAAGTTCTGAATCACCCTGTATAACGTATTACCAGTGCTCCCTCTGTGCGTCATATTTTTTTGAAATTTTTTTTGAATCTAGATTTTGAGACATTGTTGTTGAAAGTTGTTCATTTTAACATAGGTTTATATGGCGAAGGTGGACGATAGAAACAGAAACCAATAATTGCATTTCTGTCTGACTTGGGGATTAATGTGACAACGTCGCAATCAGCTGACAGCAAGGAGCGAATACATTTGAAAGACTCGATGAAAACGAAATTGATTTCATTCATATACATTTTTCCTAAATCGCATGTACATTCTTATCAACAATAAATTATCCACAACAGATGATTTTTTGTAATGTTTTTAAAAAACTAAATTAATTGAAAAAGGCTAGAAAGCTGTGATATATTTATTGGAATAAAAAATACAGTTGATAAATCCTTTTAATATATTTAATGGTTTATAAAAACATCGTAATCCGTACCCAGCAATATTTACACAGTTTTCTTTACTTGATTAATATAATTAGTAATACTTGAGATAAAAGCATTTGTACGGAATAACAAAAGAACATAAATATTTCTCCGCAAACTTTATATCTAAAAAATTAGTTATAGCTGCAAAACTTTTGTGCACATTACTAAAATAGAGTTGAAAACACGAACAGTGAATAATAATGTAATTTCTATCACAGAACCTTCAAAATTCGTCCAACATTTTCTTTGACTAGGACGAAAGATGGNATTTTGTTTTATACATGTAATAAATTTTCAAAAATATTATGTTTCTAGTATGAAGTTGATTATATACCTACTATTGCATATGCTTGAATGTAATAATTATTAATCTAAATGTTCAACAACTTAGTTAACTAATTGTAAATGTAACTTTTTGACAGTTCCTGTCAAATTAATTTTGCCTTCAAGTGAAACTTCACTAAGTATGTCTTTTTACTATCTATGAATTTGAATACGGCACTAATAAGATATGGTCTCTAATATTGCATCTATTATATTGATTCTATAATAACTTAAATTTTCAGATCTGTTAAATTTGTAACTGATTTGTGATACTGTGATATTGACTTTCATAACACAAATTAATTACGGAAGTACCTTTTTTTTCTTCTTGAGGAGTTCTTTATCTCACAATTCTAACAAACTGGATACCTGAAGCTTACTTTCATTCACTAATTTCACATTATCTTCTCCTTTGGAGGTTGCCTTTATGCATCAACTTGTATGTAATATAAATTTCCTTTTTATTTTACTATTCTGCTCCACTTACTTCCAACTTTTAAATTCCTCCAATTTGACTTTTTTCACTCTATTTTTTATTCTGTAACTAATTTCTTTTTTCTTCTTTCTTTTGTTTTTCCCTTGATCCTCACTATTCCTTAAGGTCCTTACACCTTCCTTTATATTCTTATAACGTTCTCTTTTTTTCCTTCACTTCACTTTAAATTTTATTATCTATTATTTACTCTTCTAACATTCTACTGACAAATTTTATATTAATTTCCCTGAATTATTGTTTAATATATTTTATTTTAATTTACATTACCATTTTTTTTAATCTAATACTGATTTTGTATCTGCCATCTGCCTTAACTCTGTCATTATTTGACATTTGTTAATTTTGATTTCATAATATTTAAACTTTAGATTTGTGATTTATCTCAATATATATATAAAACATATATGTGTACAATTGCACTCGATTATTAGCGCTGTTGCCACATCTACATGGTGTTTATGCGTTCATTAAATATAATTTAAAACTATGTATGTACTTAAATATGATATTTTTATGTTGTTAATTTTCAATATGTATGCTATGTACATATTGAGTAGATTGAAATAATTTCAATAGAATTTAATTTTTTCAAGTTGGCATCGGGTTTTAGTCCCATAAGAAAAGCATATGACCCCCCCTGCGATCCTCACTTCCCTCGGACCCCGATATACCTCCTTAAGAAACCTGAAAATTTGGTAAAAAAATATTTATTTGTTTACGAGTTTTTGCATTTGTTTATTAGAAACAGCATTTTTTCAATTGCAAAAACGCGGTTGTTAGCGTTATAATAAAGAGCCTTATGAGGGCTCATTTGTTTCGTCTTGACTTATATTTATTTTTCAAGATATGCAATTGGAAATTGTAATTTCATAGGTTAACCTCCTCAAAAGGGCGTATAAACAAATAGTGTAATTTGTTTATGTTTTTCGTTAATAACTTTGCGAAGAAAGCCGCTTTGATATTCGTAATCCTGGTAATTTTTCACGAATTTAAAAAAAAAAATTGTTCTAGGACCATTTTTAGCCGATAGCGTTTTTCTTTAAAATTCATAACTTGTTTATTTATAAACATTAAGATTTGAAATTTCGGGAATAAATCAATCAACCCTTAAACTTTATAATAACGGTTAAAGATATCGAAAAAAATGCATTTTATAGTAATTTTTAACCCTTTAAAAAACGTTCTCGAATACATTTTTACACCTGGAATGTGGTGGGGAAAATAAGACAGAAACGTTCCCAGACTTCAATAATCTTAACTGCTCGAAAATGTTATGATATCTCCGGTAATTGTGGACCAATTTTAACGGTTTTTTTTTTTAGTCTAGAGTAGCGCATGAAAATAATAACTGCACGGTCCATTTTGCAATAATTAATTATTAATTTGTTATAGTGTTAATTTTGTAAAAAAAGTAAATAATATAAAGTAAATAATTATTGAAAATGATACCAATAAACAATTAAATTTAAAAAAACAATATTTTTATGTAAAAAAATTCAGGAAATGACATACTTTTTATGTATAAAGTTTATTTTAATGAGAATCGAGTTTTTGGATGTAATATGCATAATAGTATTATTTTTTAACATTAAATTACATATTATATTTTAAAACGGGTAAGTAAATTAAAACACCTGATTGGTCCACTAGGACGTAAATCATTTTTTGCATGGTATTCTATAATTAGTTTGGCGTCAAAGGCTTTGCCAGTGCCGTAGAGAGCAGTGCTTGGCGCGTTATATTTATTGTTGGTATATTATTAATTAATATTATTATTTGTTCATATCGTAATCAGTAAAGAGTAATAGTTATTAAAATAAATATTATATGTAATTATCTAGTAAATTAGTACGCCTTTCTGGAGACCCTTTGAAACGGAAGAAAACGAATAACCCGGGAAAATCCCCAAATAGTCGAACCGGTTTTTGTCGAAAGCGTCGAAACAATCTCAAGAGTTTAAAAACAAAGACGTACAACGTACAAAATCAACGTATTATTTTAAATATACAGGGTGTTGCATCACGAGAGGGACATGGCTTAATGGGAGATAGAGGACATCTTGGGTAACTAGGATCGCCTATAGAAATAGCTCCTAGGCAATTCTTTATTGAGATACAGGGTGATTTATGATTTTTGGTCAAAACTGCTTTATGTCATAACTTTAGTAGGGAATGGAATAATGGGTTCATATTTGGTAGGGTTAATGCACTCACGATACTTCATGTATGCATGTATAACAGCAAAAAAATTCAGGTCCGGACTGCAAAAATTGTTAATTTTTTGTGCAAGTCTAGAAAACAACACTCTGTATGAATTTTTTTTAAATTCCGATACGATATTCGGAAAGAGCATAAAAAAGTGATCTTCAAGACGTGTTTCTTTTTGTTTTACACTTTGGTGGTTATTTAAATAAGCTATTGAATATACGAGACTACGGCTTCTAAAACTAAATTACGTAAAGGACACATGATAAAAATGGTTTTGCAACTAAAATTAGCGAAGGCTTAATTGAGGGTAGATGTTATAAATAAGCATGCATATTTTAAACCTCATTTTCTTTAAATAATATGTATTCCAGGTCCGGACTGCAAAATTTTTAATTTTTTTTGTAACTCTAGAAAACATCGCCCCGTATGTATTTTTTTAGTATTCCCATACGATTATCGAAAAGAACATAAAAAAGTAATCTCAGCGACATGTTTCTTTTTCTTGTTACACTTTGATGATTACTTAAATATACGAGTAAGAAACACATGACATGAGTAAGTAAAAGATACATGATAAAAATAGTAGTTTATTTCTTTTAGTAAATAGGATTTCTAAAAAATAGAAATTAAAAAAGCAAATAGGAACAAAGACTATTTAATAAAACACGGAAAACAAATAACAATAAAACACAAAGAAAATAATAGGTGTCTTTACTTTACAAATTTTCAAAGTGACCTCCCTTAACTTCGATACATTTTCTTAAAGCTGTTTTACATTGACAATTTATTGATCAATTAATTGATGAAGTCGCTTCATCAAGAAATTGGACAAGTGTAATACACCAAATCTGCTGTCAAATAACTTCATCAATTTATTCATCAAGTTCTTGACGAATTAGAGCATGTTCTAATTTTCGTCAATTTCTTCGTGAAGTTCGGAAGTACCAACCCAACAGATTTCCAGCCTCAGATCAGTAATGAGGTTATGTTATTGGAATATGTAAATAATTGTGTGGCGTCGTGCTAGTTTTGCATTGTTTTTACTGATTTGTTATTTACAAAAACTAATACATATTTATATAATATGTGTCAGAATGGTACCGCTGTTGTATCACTACAATTATGAGTGGAAAGACGACATTTTCGAAATTTATTTGCTTCTTTGATTCATTGGTAGAACTGATTCATACGTCAAAAAACTTGACAAAGTCTGTAGCAGTGTAAAACCACACTGTCTAACAATAAATTCGTGAATCAATTGATGAAGAACTTCGTCAATTTATTGATGAATAAATTATCAATGTAAAACAGCTATTACTCGTTTACCCAAATTTCCAATTGTTCGACGTATCGATGGCAATCGAAATCGACGGATTATAATTTATTTTTTGTCATGTGTTTTTATCATGCGTATTTAAATAAACATCAGTGTAACAAGAAAAAGAGACATGTCGCTGAGATTACTTTTTTATGTTCTTGTCGATAATCGTATGGGGAATACCAAAAAAAATACATACGGGGCGATGTTTTCTAGAGTTAATAATTAAAAATTTTGCAGTCCGGACATGGAATACATATTATTTAAAGAAAATGAGGTTTAAAATATGCATGCTTATTTATAACATCTACCCTGAATTAAACCTTCGTTAATTTTAGTTGCAAAACCATTTTTATCATGTGTCCTTTACGTAATTTAGTTTTAGAAGCCGTAGTCTCGTATATTCAATAGCTTATTTAAATAACCACGAAAGTGTAACAAAAAAATAAACACGTCTTTAAGATCACTTTTTTATGCTCTTTCCGAATATCGTATCGGAATTTCAAAAAAGGACATACAGTGTTATTTTCTAGACTTGCACAAAAATTTAACAATTTTTGCAGTCCAGACCTGGATTTTTTTTGTTTTTATACATGCATACATGAAGTATCGTGAGTGCATTAACCCTACCATATACGAACCCATTATTCCATTCCCTACCAAAATTACGACATAAAGCAGTTTTGACCAAAAATCATAAATCACCCTGTATCTCAATAAAGAATTGCCAAGGAGCTATTTCTATAGGCGATCCTAGTTATCCTAGATGTCCTCTATCTCCCATTAAGCTATGTCCCTCTCGTGATGCCTGTATATATGAATATTTGAAAACAGAAAATAGTGAACAATGTGATAAAGAAATTAGGAAATGGATTAGCGAATTAACTAATTGTAAGACATCAAAAAGGACAATTTATCGCGTAATTAAATAATGAGACGTTATTAATCACGGTACAAAGGGGAAACGGAAAAATACAAAATTATAGAATATTAACGATTTTACCAGAGATGTAATACGGCGCACAATTTATAATATGTGTAAAGAAAATAAAGTCCCTACTTTAAACTTGATCCGAGATAATTATCCTGATTATAGTTATAAATCTTTATACTCCGCGGTCGAAATTATAGAGAGTGACTCATCGCTAGCTTTTGGACTAGTAAGGGGGATGAAGCGTGCCGGGAACGAAAATCCATTAGCGTGTCTGCGTAAAAGGCAAGATATAGAAAATATGGAAAAAAGATAATAAAACATAACACCTAATATTTTTTTAAGGTTTGCTATAACAGGCACTTTGACCGATTTTAATTATTACAGCGTTTTAAAACGTCCTGGTTGTGTTTTTTTAATTTATAAATTTATTATAGGCACGGCATTAGACCCCTCGCCTACACTTATGCTATGTCATTTCTCAGAACGGGTAAATCAAGTCCGTTTACACCCTCTAAAAAAGCATTTCCCTATTCCCTACCAAGTGCAACTGACAGAGACAGAATATAGATCGACGTTCAGTGTAACTCAGTCTATAGACGATTATAGATTCTATCGATGTGCGTAGCGAGCGGCACAAACATAAATAATATTGAATCGTTATAAAAATCATTTTATATTTTATACGCGTTATGGTATAGTGTTTTTATATTATGTCTCGAGTCACTCTCTATAATTTCGACCGCGGGGTATAGATACTTTACGATATGTTTTAGTACAATGCGGTTTTAAACATAAAAAACTTGAACGATCGTATGGTAATTATGGAATCACGACGTATAGGTGCACTTCGGGAATATTATTTACAAAAAAATAGAGAATATCGTCAACTAAATAGGAATACAGCTTGGAATATAGTATATCTAGACGAGACGAGGCAAAATTTTTCTGGACGCCTATGGATTCCGTAGAGTTTATGAGTTAAATGTTTTTATACGGTTCCATCTGATATAGTAACAACTATACCTATTGTCTTTTATTTTTGACGTCAGACGAAAAAAATTCAAAAACAATGTGATTTTCAATTTTGCCACAGAATTATTAATATGCAATATTTTTTTTATGAAATTTAGTATAGGCCCATTTTAAGGTTCGCTTAATCCAGTGGTGTACTCAGATTTTTTCTAAAAAAACGCTAATATGGTTTCTTCCATTTTTACCGTCCAAAAATGATCTGGTAGGCCTTAGTTTTTGTATAAAGAGGATGACACTTGGTCCTAAAGTACACTTTTCTCCCCTCTACAATTCAAAATAAAGTTGGTCCAAATCGCCCTGTAAATAAAAGTTTTATGAGGGTGTCTCGGTTTCAAATGGGTCACACTGTATATATAAAATAAAACAACTACTATAAACAATTAAAAAATTTAAACAAATCTTTTTAAATCATACTATACTGTAAAGAATGAAATGCAAAAAAATATTTGAAGAATATAATTATTGCATTTGTTTACAGAAATTATTTAAACGAAAAAAATTTTTAGCTAATGTTTTTTAATTCACCTTCTAACATAAAGACATTGTTAGTTGCATGAATTTGATTATAAAAAATTAAGCTTTTCTTCATATTATTCAGTTTTTGACTGTTGTTGACTATCTCATAAACTGTGGAAGTTACAAATATCCTTCAAGACGATTTTTTTAAGCAATAAATAACCTATGCAATAAATATTTGACTCAACCGATTACTCGAATTGTTTAAACAATATAGGATTTTTTTATTAAAATGCTAGCTAATGTATTTTAATGTAACTTTCTAACATACTCATAAAAACAAAGCCTATTTTCCCTAAAAAATTATTTGACCAAATATTAATTTTTTTGTCAACTAAATGAGTTATAACTATTTAAGATATCGCAATAAGATGATCTCGTAAGTATAGTTGTCAAAAGGATTATACGAAGCAAAATAGTTTTAACACATTTGTTTAAAACAATTATCCGACTTTGAATGCTAACGTGAACTCTAAAATTTTTAGTTAATCAACAATGATCCTATTTTTTTTTATTCAAGTGTCTAAATAATATGATAATTTTTTGAAATTTTTTATATTAATATTTAATATCATAATTTTTTTTATGTCAATGTCGGTTTCGCGGCGCCTTACTGGATTGCTTGCGACGCTAAAAGACCTACTTTCAACATTAAGTTACAATTATAAATAATGACGATAGAGATCGAGACTTGGGATTGATAAGACTTAAATATTCATTCATTTTTTTACAAACACTAATATTTCATTTCTTAAAAATAAATGACAATTCCTGATGACAGATAAGTCTATTGCTTAGTTGTTTTTTCATGGCAATCATTAGTACGGATACTTAATGGACGCAAAGCGCAGGTTTAAAATTAATATGTAAGTGTAATTTTTTAAAGAAATTATATCTTGTTTGAAACAAACGGACCGTTGAATGAGCAAGGATACCTATAATTGCTTCAGAATAGCGCAAATGAAATTTTAGAGGAAGTGCCGTTGAATATGTAGTCCACTGCACTGTAGCGCAACAAAAAAAATGAGCTCAAAGAGGGAAGAGGGGAATTCATCACATTACTATACTCCGCGGAAATTATAGAGAGTGACTCATACATAATATAAAAACACTATTACCATAACGCGTATAAAATATAAAATGATTTTTATAACGGTTCGATATTATTTCTTTGTGCCGCTCGCTACGCACATCGATAGAATCTATAATCGTCTATAGACTGAGTTACATTGAACGTTGATCTATATTCTATCTCTGTCTTTTGCATTTGGTAGGGAATAGGGAAATGCTTTTTTAGTGGGTGAAAACGGACTTGATTCACCCGTCCTGAGAAACGTCATAGTATAAGCGTAGACGATGGTTCTAATTCTGTGGCTATAATAAATTTATAAATTAAAAAACACAACTGAGACGTTTTAAAATGCTGTAATAATTAAAATGAATCAAAGTGCCGGTTATAGCAAATCGTAAAAAAATATTAGATGTTATGTTTTATTATCCTTTTTTCAATATTTTCTATATCTTATTGCCTTTTACGCAGACACGCCAATGGATTTTCGTTCCCGGCACGCTTCATCCCCCTTACTAGTCCAAAAGCTAGCGATGAGTCACTCTCTATAATTTCGACCGCGGAATATAATGCAATAAATAATACAAACAAGATTATATTTAGAATTTACCAGTCATTTCGCCGATGTAGACATATTATTTAATATTGTTTTGTATCTAAGTTAATGCGTGACATAATAATATTAATTTAAATTTATTTCCTATCCTTAAGAAACTAAATTTTTTATCAGAAGAACGGTCTCCCATTCAACTGAGATTTTCAACAAGTATACTATTTTATGTAGAATTGTCCACGGAATTTAAAAATGAATCCCAAATGATTAGGCCACTCTCGTAGAAGTTGGGGTAAAAAAATCCCACTTTACTACCCATTCCTACGCCACTGACCGACCGACAAAAACTTGTAAATTATACACTTGTGTAAATGGTAACAACACACCAAATGTGAATGAATTTGTTATAAGCATACCAAAGATTTCGTAAATATGATTTTAACAACCGACCAATACGGCCCTGTACAGTGAAAATGGTGAGACTTAGACCCTTGCTTTATAAGGCAATTCTGAATTATTTATTGAGTTCTATTTGTGGTTAAAGTTTCATTCACTCGAACTGATACACCCTGTATACATACATATATGAAATATGAATATACAAATATTTCCAAAAATCAGAAGTGTAGTAACATACCGCTAAAATTTTTAAAGGTGTAAAAGAGATACGAAATAAATAGCAGACACAGTTACTTATTAACTGCAAATTGTGAAAAAAATCGACATGCCTACCTTTGCGTAACTTCAGTGTGGGTGATGCTGTGTTCCTGTCTTTGTTCCACTCTCCTATTGACCAAGCTGCCATTATAAAAGCAAATTTTTTTAGCCAAAGCATTAACATACATTAATGGCATGCAGAAAAAATAACACTGACCTTATTGGCAGAATTTCAATGATGCAAGTGACAATTTAAACTGGAATACTCAAAATGAGGGTTTGCCTTATTATGATGATTGTGAAAAAATTATGGGATGTAAATCTACATGTCATGCAATTATGTGATAATGGTGTCATTTACCTCACAGGAAATCTGCCACAAAAAAATGAAGAGTAAGACGAATCTGATTGGATTTCAACATATTTTAGAAATTATGTATATACTGAAGATAGGAAAAATAGTAATACTTTCTCAAGCTTAATGGCCCATTTACACAAGGCCAGTTGTGAAAACATTCCACTAAGCCAATCCAACATTGGCATTGTTAAATAGAGACAGTCTTGTAAATGGAATGTCTCCAGCCATTGTCCCAAGCCACTCCACTAATTAGAACGGTTTCTAATTTTAGGAGCCAATAGCGTCCCCCACCACGCAAGAAGTGGATTGGCTTGTGTAATAGCATTTGTCAGAACGTACGTTCCTAGCCAAGCCTAGCCTAGCCACCTAGCCACCTAGTCAGTAAGCCAGTCGCCTATATTTTTGCCAGACACACGTGTCTTGGATTTGTTTTTTTTTTTTGTGTAGTTTGCAATCAGTTTTCAACATGGTTTTGTCTAAATGGAGTGCCGAGATGCACAATTTGTATTCTTCAGGATCTTCTGTTTCTAATTCTCTTAAAATAAGACTTGATTGGCCCATTGTGGATCTCCATGGTCTGACCCATCATCTTCATTCGACAGTTGATTCTTCCTCTATTATTTCGAGTATTTCCTGTTGTGTTAAAATTAATACTTTTTTCAATTTAGCTTTCAAAGTTTTTCGCCTATCCATTCTACACAACCGTATATACTAGACCATAGATTAAACAAAGATACTAGCGGATGGCGAACTGGCCTACGTGTAAATTTCAATTGAATTTTTATTGGATTGTTTTCAACTTTGTCATTGGATTGGCTTAATGGAATGTCTTCACAACTGGCCTCGTGTAAATGGGCCATAATATTCAGTGGATATTCAGTTGTTAGAATAAGAAATTTGGCAGCCCATTTGTTCTTGAGTTAAAGTGCTAGATTTATTTTTGAAGTATTTTCAGATACTTCTGTATTTTCACTGTTAACTAATTTCAAATTCAAACTACTTTATTTTTAACACTAATTTTACTATTTTTTTTTCTTAAATTTAATATCATAATATCATAGGCATGTAACAAGTTCACTTGATAAGAATTTAGGAAAATGAAATAAAAGTAGCATACCTTTAGGATTCAGTTTGTAATCATTTTCAGTCAATCAGTTTTTAGAAAGTGGAGATTTCATTAATTTTTTTCCATTTCTGACGATTTTTCCAATTTTACAAAAATATTAAAATTCTGAATTGAAAATTATTGGAAACAGGTTATTAAATATAACACTTTTAAAGATCCAAAATTATATTAAATGTTAAAACCGCACTCTGAACGCACGCCTTCTTTGTTGGAGTCAAAATTTTTGCAATTATTGTTTGAATTACACCTAAACACTGCACAACGCATTTTAATAACTATCACTGTTACGTATCAGTAAATAAAACAACTATTTAACAAAGAAACAACGCAGTTAAACGCTAGTAAATATATTGTGGTTAAACGGATTCTGACAGAACACAGATTCTGACAGCTACTGTTCATATAAATGGCGCGAAAAGCGAAACGCACGTTAAAAAGAGATGGAGCCTGTCACCATGATACGTCATCAAACATGGCCGCCACATGCGCAATGTCATACCTATTTATAGTTATACCATGCCCTGTATATACAGGGTGATTCACAACTTATCAAAAAAAATTGGGAATAGATGCGGCATGAGAAATGGAGTCAATATTGTACAAAAAATTTTTGTAAAATCCTTATAATTTCTGAGAAAAAAATTATAGAAGTTATAGCACATTAAACCACTACACAGCTGGACAACTGTAATCTCTAGCATCATTCGCCACGTGGCCTCATCGACTCCGAATACGGAATTCGGATTTTGCAATCGTCGTTGCGTATTTACCTGTTATCTGTGGTTTTTAAAATACGTTTTTAGTAGTTGGTGTCAAAAATGGGTAGTTAGTGTCAAAAATGGTTTGCGTGTACTCGTGATGGATATCGTTTTAATTTATGGTGAAGCGTTTGTGTTATGGTGAAACAAGACATCATTTGTGTTAGTTCGTAGAAAGTGAGTAAGACGGACCCAAATGTGTTTACACGTGAGTGGATAAAATTTTGAACAATTGCTGTTGCGGCATCGGGTATGTCAAATGATTTTATTATTTAAAAACACAAATTAATTTTATTAATAATTAATAAAGGCAAAAGCATTTGAATTTGCCGATATAAAATAGGTGGGATAAAATTCTATTTACATATTTCTTTCCTTGCGAAAGTTTTTGTCCGTTTATATCACGCCGCCATAACGATCGCATTGTGCGAGGTCAGGTTTTACAGTGGACTAGTTTCCAGTGCCGTGCAGAAGTGTATTTTTAAATCAATTTTGAACTGACCTTTTTGATTTTTTCTTTACAAAATTGTATTTGTAAGGGTCCCCTGTACATCCAGAATTTTTTTTTGGATAAGTTCTGAATCACCCTGTATATATATACAGGGTGTCCCGAAATTCATGCAACAAAATTTGGTCATAGATTCTTAAGACAAATTTAGGAGACCCGTATTTTTTCTTTTTGCCAACTGGCCCCCTTTTTCAGAGTTACAGCCCCCTGAAGTCTTTTTTATATCTCAAAACCATGTTGTACGAGAATCACTAAATTTGGTACACAGGGGTTTTATGACACGTGGAATCTCAGTGCTTTTTGGCGAGAAACTCCCTTAAGACATCTTTTCGTGGGCCCCCTTGTCTTTGGAGCCAGAAAAATTTGGTTGCAAATTTGATTTTTTTTAATTATAAGTTAACTAGAAAGCCATTGAATTTAGAAACTTTTTTGTCTCTTGACATTTTCTTCGTAAAACGCAATGTTTTTGAGGAAAATGCCGAATCATGATATGCATTCGATCACATTTTGACATTTTTCTCGAAAACATTGCGTTTAACGAAAAAAGTATGAAAACAAAAAGTTTCTACATTTAATGGCTTTCTAATGGACTAATAATTTTTTAAGAAATTTAAATATGCGACCAAATTTTTTTAGCTCCAAAGACAATGGGGCCCACGAAAAATTGTTTTAAGGGGGTTCCCCACCAAAAAACGTAGGACCATCGGATTCCACATGTCATAAAACCCCTGTGTATCAAATTTAGTGATTCTCGTACAACAGATATAAACAAAGATTATTCTTAGGGGCGGGCTTCAGGGGGCTGTAACTCCCAAAAAAAGGGAGCTACTCGGCAAAAATAAAAATTGTTGCATTAATTTCGGGACACCCATATATATATTTGGTGTCTCATTTCAATCAATCACCCCGAATAACTTTGCAGGATCACCTCCAATTGAAAAACTTCCAGAACAAAAGTTATAAGGTTTTAAGGGGGCCGTACGATAATAACCTTCTAGGCGGAGAGCCAGAAGCAAAAAAGTTGCCTAGTTTTTTTATAGTTGATTACAGTAGTTGTGTACACAAACATACTCGTCAGTCAAGCAAAACCGAGAACAGGTGCCTCAGGTACACTATCAAAGTTGTCGTACCTACCGAGGTAATAAAATGGATTTACTAAGGCTGAAAATCGTTATACAAATTCTATATTGCATATAAATAAAAGTTATGTACAAAAAATAAATAATGTGCAATTCATTTTCTATACTTCAAAACTTTTGTGAGGGTATTAATTGTTATATTAACAACAAACAAAATGGTCTGTCAACAATTTTGTGGAACAACGCCCGTCAGTCAGCGAAAAAAGAAATAAGTTTCGCGTAGGCCATCAGCGTTGCAAACGGAGCGGCGCGGCGGCTCGCTCTTTTCCTTATTATTATTCAACAAACTATTTATAAATGTTATTTTAAAATGTAATTTATAATATTATTTGCATAACTTATCTAAACGTAAAATTCTTTCCGAATCCGGGAGAGAATAATATATAATAATAATTAATAATAGAGGTTCCTATTTAAACAATTCGATTTGACCTTCAAATGGCCTTGAAAGTTAAGGTCAAGGTCAAATTGAAAGTCACCATCCGATATCCCCCCTCCAAACCTAACAACTTTCATAAGGGTTATTTTCGGATTGGTGGCTTCCCTGATGAGATATTCAGGTGCGTAATTTAAAATGGGACACCCTATATATATTAAGGTAGATGGATTATGGAAGTTAATTGGACCAAATATACATGAAAATAATGTACTTAAATATCTATTATGATCCAAAATCGTATATCTTTTTACCGTGCCGTCCCAAGAAATGTTTCATTTTAGGAGATTTTGCTCCTCGGTCCTCGGTATCCCAAAACTGTTCATTTTTGACTTTGCGCCCATTGACACTTTTAATCAGGAGGATATCAAGTACAAAATATCAAAACAGACAAATCCACCGGGTCCTGAAATCTATAAGGTTTGTGCGGGGTCGTTTAAAGTCATTTTCTAATGGTTATGACAAATATATTCACTGTAAAATAGTCTCTATTCGAAGCAGTTAGTTTCACTAATTGAGGCGGGCTACGAAGGATTTATCGAGCGATTGCTACTCAGATTTAAGTGAACTCCAAAAATTCTGGTAAAAGTTTGCTGTGGTTGACATAAAATGGGTATGGCGAATATACAGGGTGATTCAGTCATAATGTCATTAATTTTAATCACGTATTCGGAAGGCTTAATAAAGACAGAAAATCGGAAAAAAAATTTTTTACTCGACTTTTAAAAATGAAGGAAATCAACCCATAACTCCCGCTAAGAAGGCGAAAAGGGGGTTAAATAATGATTTGAAAATATTTTTTTTCAGCTTAAATATGCATTTAATTTTTTTTAATCACGCCATCGTATTATACTCATTTTTCTCTATCTGCTCTTAAAATTAATGACATTATGACTGAATCACCCTGTATAAACATGTGGTGATTTTACGAGGCTAATTATGGAATACCCTGTATATAATAAATACTGAACCATACAACACTGCTTCATTACAATACAATATTTCTTTTAATTTAAAATTTTCAAATATATGTTATGAAATATTAAATATTGCTTAAGTTCACATTTCTTTTAAATTTGTCCCTGAGACTGAAGATTTTAACATTTATTCAAGTTATGGATCTACATTTGTAAAAATTTAAAATTATTTGCGCATTTTGCAGAAATTTTTCATATAACTGAAAACTGTTTCTATCAGAAAGACTGACAGTACCATGGTTGAGTGACATGTATTTCACCAAATAAGAAAATAAAAGTAAAACATTTGTAGGGTCATTTTGAAATTTAAGAAATTTTGGTGAACATTAACTGATTTTTACAAAGCATGACATACAAAGCTTAAAAAACTTCATAGTTTTTTTGGCTTGAGAATAATGGAAAAAGATGTATGATTAAAAATGTAGTGTACCACTTCAGCACATTTCTTATTATTTCACTATTATTAAATAAAAGGTAAAAATATTTGATGTTTCAAACGTTAGGATGTTTTTTTTTTACTTAAAATCACCGTATATATGATCCGTATATTTAAGTACAATATATACAATTGAAGAATACAAGTATTCTATGTTCTTGTTATCTATATGCAATGTCTATTAAAAATGAGGAAAAAAATTAAAAACACTACTACTATATATGAAACATGGTTACTTACACACAAGAATCCATAAGTTGACTAGAAGACATGTTTGAGGCTGTTATTTTTTATTTATCCTGTGACATACATGCAAACATATATTAATCATAAGGAAAAAAAATATTCAAATGAAGTTATTTGTCTACTATTGGTAATGTTGTACCAAAACATATTTGTCTCAAATTTTAAATTATAAAATATCATTGAATATTAATATCCCTTGCTGCCAGTAAAGCACAAAGGTATGGACATAGTTTCAATCAAAATTTGACAAAATGTTATCTATCGATTTTTATTAAAGCAGAAAATGTCACAAATGAAAAAAATGATATTTAAATAGATTCTACTGAACTGTAATGATTTTGTTTTAAAATAAACACAAAAACTTATTTTTTCTTATCCATTACAAGCACATTTTTTTAAATAATGAAATAAAATTAGGCAGTTATTTAAAATTAAATATTTTAAGAAAATGGTTTTTCTGTATATGTCGTTAAGTATTGAAAACATACAACTTGCACATGTTAACTTAAAAGCAACAAATCCCACAAATCCAATAAAATATTTTTTCTTAAATTAAAAAAATTGATTGATTACTCTTTATATACTGGTACCTCACTAAAACTGTAATTTGGTAAATATTTAACAAAAAATAATAATATATAAAAAAATATTAATCAATTCCTTTCAATAAAGTATCATCCTTGTATTTGCTACTGTGTTTTATATACTCAAGATGTTAACTAATACATTATTCTGAATTCTGGTTGGATAATTAAGTGAGGTTAACCGAGATCTCATTTAATAGATCAAGAAGGTGGTCTGTCTAGATAGCGCTGTGCATAAATTGGTGATGCCAATAACGGATTTCTGTCGCACTCACCGAGGACAGAAACCATATCAACCATTTCTTCCTGCGTCAGCAACGTTTTGAAAATATGATAAACTTTTACTCTCTACTTAGCAAAATGACTACAACGTCAACGTTAATCAAAACTAGTTACATTTAATTTGCTTTGTATATCAAACAGTGGAATAAATATTATTTGCAAGACCTTCTTGACGCTGTTACATAGCTACTTTTTTGGACTTTAGAAAAGAACCTGATTTTTCTGTAAAACTTTTAGAGATAAGTATGGACAAACTTATATCAGTCAAAAGGGCGTTCAATTTTGCATTCACCCATGACAATTAATATTTGAAAAAGAAAAGTTTTTCAACTCGTAAGATTATTAAAAATAGGTGTATCAGTATTTCCGAGTCTGAATAAAGTACACGTTTTGCTCACAGATTACAAGATCGAGTAATTTATGCCAAAACGAAAAAAAATGCAATTTTCTAACTCTTACGGTATAAATGCTATCTACCTACCCTCATTTAGAAAGCTGATATCATGATTTTTTTCAAAATCAACTGAATATCTCGAAAATAGTGAGTCTTAAACACCCTGTAGATTTAATAAACTCTACCTAATATTAACCAAGGAATTCAAAATTGCAATAATATACAGGGTGTTCCAATTAAAATAACAAAATTATGTACATGATTCCAGACAAATATTAAAACCATTTTTTAAATAAATTTTACAGTTGCAAAGTTATAGAAGAATCCCTCTTAGGTGGAACACCCTGTATAATCTTAGCATTACCAATGTGCAAGTTTCATAAAAATGATTCAAACAAGAAATTAGTTTGATTCATCAAAGCCTTGTATTCTCTAATGCAAAATAAAAAAAAATCAGTTCAAAAGAAATTTTTTTTCATTTAAAACTGAAAGCTTTATACTACTTTCTATTAAATTAATTAAAGGGATTGTTTATATTTCTGCTACAGGTTGCTTAGTGTTTTGGTACTACCATATATTAATGGTACCTATCCAGGTATGATGTGTACCAAATTTAATTTGTATGTTTCCATTACTTTGAAAAATATAAAAAATAGTATTTTTTTAAACTTTATCATATTACGAAGAAGCATTTTATAAAAAAAATTCATATGAAAAACTTGCACTACTTATTTTTAAAAGTACTATCACATTCTCCTGGACCTACTTCTGGATTAGACTAGGGCGAGTCCAAATTAGAAGTCGGCCAATTATTGTTAACTAGGAATGTTGCAAATATCGGTTAAGTATGCGAACTAATTAAGTGATTAAACTATGAATATACAATGTTTACTCACAATTTAACCTCCAGGTTAGTTGATCGCTAAAGAGGAAAGTTGCCTACAAACTTTGACCGTGAGTTGTTTAATGGCATTCCTGAGGTGGGAACACGTCACTGGTTTATTAATTTTGATAATCATTTCAATAATTCCTGCATGAGTAGATAATTACAGTTACATTTTTACCGTTTGGTATAAATAAAAAAAAATTAACTACAAAAAACCAGTTCATTCTGCAGCCTGTGATTAAATTAAAATACTGAGTGACGATTTCGGTGACATAGTATGAGCAAGAAACTGTTCTAAGTGGCTACTATATATAAAGAGTAATGCGTTTAGTACACATAAAAATTTAATTTGATATTCATAAAGTGTAAGCATAAGCACAATTAACAGTGTAATAATTACTTAAGTCAATTAAATCTATAGATTTTCCCTTGTACATGTAATATGGTACATAAGACATAACGGAGCAGATATGTATAATAAAATACTCATATATTTTCGCTCTCTAAGCCTAAGCTATAATACACACGCATTAAAATGCTAGACCTTCTTTTGTAAATTTTTGTAGCAGCCTTCTATCTATTTTGTTTCTATCTATGTTGAAAATTTGATGTTTCAGCAGTTCGGTACATCTTGACGAAAAAATATCTAAAAAGTCTGTGCACCACAAAAGAATATTATACATCTACATGGTGTTTCAGTTCGAGTGAATCAAACTTTAGCCAAAAATAAAATTCAATAAATAATTCAGAATTGCCTTATAAAGCACGGGTCTAAGTCTCACCGTTTTCACTATACAAGGTCGCATTGGTCGGTTTTTAAAATCACATTATTTATTAAATCTTTGGTATGCTTATAACAAATTGATTTAAATTTGGTGTAGTGTTAGTGGTTAGTGGTGTAGTGTTAACACATGTGCATAATTTACTGTAAAATTTACAAATTTTTGTATGTCAGTGGCGTAGGAATGGGTAGGTAGTAAGCGGGATTTTTTTACCCCAACTTCTATGCCAATGACCTAATAAAATCATTTGGGATTTATTTTTAGATTTCGTGGACAATTCTACATAAAAATGGTATACTTGTTGAAAATCGGTATAGTGTATCGTTTTACCGAAAATCTCAGTTGAATGGGAGGCTGTTCTGATCAGAAATTTTGTTTCTTAAGGATAAAAAGTAAATTTTTCACGTATTAACTTAGAATTCAAAACAATATTAAATAATATGTCTCTACATCGGCGAAACCACTGGTAAATTGCTTTTTATTTATTGCATTCGTAATGTTTTGAATTCGGAGGGTGAATTCTCCTCTGAACTCATTTTTTTGTTGCGCTACAGTGCTGTGAACAGCATATTCAATGGCACCTCCATAGACATAATATTGTTTTGAATTCTAAGTTAATATGTGACATTATAATAATAATTTAAAATTTATTTCCTATCCTTAAGAAACTAAATTTCTGAGATCAGAAGAACGGTCTCCCATTCAACTGAGATTTTCGGTAAAACGATACACTATACCAATTTACAACAAGTATATCTTTTTTATGTAGAATTGTCCATGGAATCTAAAAATGAATCCCAAATGATTAGGTCATTGGCGTAAAAGTTACTACCCATTGACATACAAAAATTTGTAAATTTTACAGTAAATTATGCACATGTGTAAATGTTAACACTGCATCAAATTTGAATGAATTTGTTATAAAACCAACCCTGAACAGTGAAAACGGTGAGACTTAGGCCCTTGCTTTATAAGGCAATTCTGAATTATTTATTGAGTTCTATTTGTGGTTAAAGTTTAATTCATCCGAACTGAAACATCCAGTATATCGTAACATTTAAAAAAAAAAGTGCTCTGTTACAGAACATCCACCTATATTTCCCACATATTTTTTTCTGCTGAATTTGAATTCGAGGTCAGAATTGACCCATCACAATAGGATTTTTCATAAAAGCCGAAAAATCACTTGAAAACCGACCAAAATAATGATAAATTATAAATTTTGAAAATGTACTATATAATTTCCATGTACTTTTTCTTGCTGAATCCGAATTCGAGGTCAGAATTGGCCCATTATCTCAAACATTTTAGGTGGGTCACGTGACTGGAAATGTGACCTAACAAAACCCCTTCATAACTTTTTAACCGTTAAAAATATCGAAAAAATAACTGTGCCATCCCTCTAGCATTTCATTTTAAGATTCCAGCAAACCAAACCGCATCCTTCTAGGTCGAGAAATAAAAAAGTTACGGGCTGATCGCTAATTTCAAAAATTGTGGGTGGGTCACGTGACTGAAAACATGACCCTTCATATCCTTTTAACCATTGAAGATATCGAAAAACAACTCTGGCGTCCCTCTAGCATTGTTTTATTTTCATTCTCGGTCTGGTTGGTTTTTACGTAGCTTTTTGGCTCCGACAAAAAATCTTAGGGTGATGGTCCAATTCTGACCTCGGATTCGAATTCAGCAGGAAAAAATATGTGGGAATATATAAGTGGGTGTTCTGTAACAGGGCACTTTTTTTTGTGTGTGCCGGTGTAATTCATGGATTTTCTTCAAACTTTAACAGCATAATCTAAACATTTCAGTTGTTCATCTTATACACTGACTTATCGAGAGTATTTTTTTGACAATGGCGGAAAACTGTACTGTGTGTGATGGTAAAGTCTTTGGTCATCTTGTTATCTGTTGTGCTATCTGCAGTGGCATATCGTACCTAAATTGTGTCAAACCATCAATTTCTACAGAAAC
This sequence comes from Anoplophora glabripennis, assembly GCF_000390285.2. Taxonomy (NCBI): domain Eukaryota; kingdom Metazoa; phylum Arthropoda; class Insecta; order Coleoptera; family Cerambycidae; genus Anoplophora; species Anoplophora glabripennis. The sequence continues at coordinate 1,601,188 of NW_019416739.1, forward strand.
CTTAAAGGCCCCAGTGTTCTTGTACAAATGGTTCATCTTGTAATGATACAGATTCATACAGTGGGCCAAATATATCTGCCAAGTATATGTCTAAGTTAATGGATAGTAGTAGTAGTAGTAGTAAAGGGGCGGCTTCAGCCTGGCAATTAGGCCACAAGTGGGCCCTTTTTGCCTACCCCGCCGCCCCATTACCTAACCACTCTCTGCCTCTGACCCTCCTCGAACCTGCCCGACGCCCTAATGAACGCCAGGATTTTGGTCCATGGAAGGTCTCTCACCTCAACCCCTTGCAGCTCTTCAGCACCAAAGACTTTATGTCTTATTCTCCCAAAGGCTGCACACTGTCCCAGAAGGTGGACAGGGGTGTCCTCCCCTTCGCCACATTTCGGGCATAGAGGGTCCTCCTCAATTCCTATTAAGCTTAAATGCCTCCTAAGTCTGCAGTGGCCTGTCAGAACCCCCACCATTTGGTTTAGGGCTCTTCGACTGAGGCTCAGCAGCCATCTTTTCTTGGATTTGCTAGGTCCATGTATAAAACTATGGGTCTGCCTGCATCCTCTATTTCTCCTCCAATCCAGACCTAAAGTTTGATAGGCCCACTTATTGAGGGCCCCATTAATGCTGCCTCGTGTGATACCTAAGATTGGTTCAGGTCCCTGTCCAGGTCCCCTGGACCCAAGACGAGCTAATGGATCCGCCCTCTCGTAAGTTAAGGGATAACTACTTTAAATAATCTCACTCTTAAAAAGCAAAGCGCCTTACAAAAGATATAAATTTCATATTGCAGATTAACAGCATTAATAGAGAAGTTAACACTATTAATTGAGATGATTTATTTCATAGCCTTAAAACTAGCAAATCTGTTTCTTTATTTTACATTAAACTTCAAGTAATAAATACACCGCGATGTTCCTCAGAAAACTGTTAGTAATTGTCCCATTTGATACTCTATAAATACCAAAAACTTAATCAAAGACAAATATAAACTGCATCGACGGTGGAAGAAATATATAATTAATTTAGATTATATTGCATTTTCCAATATGAGAAAGACTGTTAGAAATGCTATGAAACATGATTATCGAGATTACATAACACGAACAGAAAACGATATTAAAATAAACACTAAATGCTTTTGGCCATTTGTTGTTGGCCAAATAGAAATAAATCTGTACCTACTTCTGTAACATACAACAATAACATTTTTAGCAACGACTAAGACATTGACAATAGAGAAATATTCAGAAAAAAATTTGTTCATCTGAGTTATTGATTCAATCAAAACTTGCAGTTTGAAAGTTATGATACAAGACTTAACCACTACAATATGTCAAAATTAAGTTCTAAAAGAATTATACCACACATTTGTTTCATTTGTTAATTAACTTCAGTTACATTTTAGGTAATTTATCTTTTAATGTTAAATAACGTCCATCCGGATCATCCACCTTATTTTACAATCAAATAAACATGTACACTTCAAATAACTTTCCTATTTGCTTATTACAAAAACAATACAATCTGTTCTTTAGTCGTATAGATCTACTTAATCTCTCAATACATTCTGTAAAATGGCAAATTTTTCTTGTATCTAGTAATTATAAATCTATAGGTATTTCTTGTTACAAAACATGGTAGGTAAAATTATATACAAGGTGACTCATTTTTATGTACCTGACAGCATAATTTTTTTAATTCGACTTTTATAAAAAAATATTTCAAATAAAAATTATCAGGTTTCAAGGGGGTCATTCCAAGGTCAGCTTTGACTTTTTAACTTGATTTAACGTTTGTATGAAAAAATTTTTTGAAAATGCTTCATTCTCTTGCCAGGATGGGCTATACTTTTACTGTTCCATTTTAATTCTCAGGCCAATATTTCAAGAAATAAGCAGGATGGTGGAAAATATTTCCAACAAAAGTTGTAAGGTTTCAGGGCGATCGTCACCTTAAAAATTAATCTTAAATTCAATTATCAAGGTAATTTAATTTTAGGTAAATATCAAGGTATTTTCAATTTTTATTTTTTAAATGGAAGCTCATATTACATTTTCGTATTCTGCGGGAAATAATGCATGTACGAAACGGAAATAAAAATATGGGTTTCCATTTAAAAAATCAAGGTTGACCTTGAAATGACCTTGATAATTGACAAAATTTTGTTGGAAACATTTTTCACCATTCTGCTTATTTCAAGATATTAGCTTGAGAATTAAAATGGAACATTAAAAGTACAATGCACTCTGGCGAGAGATCGAAGCATTTTCAAAAAAATTTTTCATACAAAAGTTGCGTATTTTTTCCCGCAGAATACGAATCTGCAATAAATAATATGAGTTTCCGATTAAAAAATCAAGGTTGACCTTGAAATGACCTTGATAATTGACTTCAAAGTCAAATTCAAGGTCACCATAATTTGAACCCCTCAAAACCTGATCACTTTTGTTCGAAATATTTTCATATGTCAAATTAAAAAATTATTTCATTTTTTCCCACTTTACGGTACTTTTATAAGTAGCCACACTACAAATTATACTATTATATCTACAGACCGAGAAATACAAACCAACATAGTTTTAGATAAATGTTTAAACTAATTAGTACTTAAATAACAACGTAAAAGTAAAAAACCCAAGAACAAAAATAATGACAAAACACGAAACTAACTTCAATACAGGACACAGGGAAACTCCAAAAATGCAGATCAAAACTGAAATTTAGTAGCAGACAACACTATTCGATTTATAATACCAATGACGCCACTCGTTCGATCGGGGTGGAAGTGGCCCGAAGAGGATCAGCAGTTTGTGTGCAACCTACCTCATTGAATGTTGTCAAAAGTTCCTATTCCTTTTAACATAAATTTTTCATAAGCATTTACAGTATGTTGCAGAAATAAATGCAACAAATCTATAGGGTGATCCTACTCAAAATTATATTACTTTTCCTGTTCAATATTAATTGAGTTCCATCAATTATTTTTTTAAGTTATATTTTGCTGCTATAATTTTTCTTTTAGTTAAATAATTATTTTCAGATTAGGTACACTTGCTATCAATAACAAACAGAACCTGCAGAAAAAAATTAAACAAAATTATAAAGCTAATTGCCTTTATTGACTAGAAAACTGATTATAACTTTTTAGTTTGCGATTTTGAAAAAAATTAAACAGTTTAATGTTTAAGATCAACAATATGATAGAAAAACACAATAAGGGTTAATATCAAAAGAACTACTTAGATGGGCAGGGAAATATGCTTAGTGAACTCGCAGAATAAAATCAAACTGAAAGATAACAAACCTGATAGTATATAACAGATCTCACAAAAAACAAATAAGAGAAACAGTAAATATTAAGAAATGGGAAATGAGGGAAAAAAGAAGAACTAAAAATCGGATATAATAAAATCACAGTAAATGGGATCGAGTGGAGATGGAGCAACAAGGAGAGAAGAATAATAGAACCTATGACATCAAAAATTAAGCTAGATTCAACATTAGTAATAGTGATAATAAAAACAAGGATAGTTGTAATTATAGTCATAATAATAATATTGTTAGTATTGCTAATAATAATGAGGAATACAATAGTAATGAAGGGAATGAGGATGAAATGGGTATTAATGAGAAAAATTGTGATGATGAAAACAATAATAATGGTAGAGCAATATCGAATGTAACTCCATTATTTGGAAAGTAATTGGAAATTACAGAACAAACAGAAAAAATGAATTTACAGTTAATATGAATAAGTGAAACAAAAAAAAACAGGAAATGGATACAATAGTATAAATGGGAAATACAGTATGTATTATTCAGAGGTGCCACAAACAAGGATAGAGAGGGAAATAGGGCATTGGACTAATAGTTTCAACATCTTGAAAAAAAACATAACAATGTAAGAACTAATATCTTTAAGAATTTTATGACATTCTTCAGAATATAATATGGGTAACTGCAATGCAAAAGTCGGAAACACTGCAAACAGGGAAATGGGATGTATGGAACAACAGAGTTATTGTACCAAAAAAAGAAAAAATAATAATAAATATAATGGATTAAAAATAATAGAATTTTACTAAACAAATTAATTACTAATAGGAAGTACATTCTGGAAACAAGATATAGAAAATAAATGTCAACTTTTTAGTGTACTAAAAAAAACTGCTTTGTTGTGATTAATGAAAAACTGATCTAATTCTACGTTCTTGGCATCAAAATAACTAACAAAGTGTTACTTCAATTGCAGTCTTAAAAAGTATGAACGATGAAGATGCATGTTATTTAGGTGTTTTGTGGGAAACCTGAATTTTGATAAAAATGTCACTTAGGCGGTATTGTTTGTTGTAAAGCAACAAAATGTGAAATGTCTGATAGACATAGTATATATGAAGAATTTAGAAGACATAGTCACAACAAGAAAAGAACCAGAACTCAACACAGGACGGTCAACATAGAATATTTGAGTAGAAGAACCTAATTTTATATTTTTTGATCATCTGGCTTCAATTTTTGAAGACTTAAATTTAAAAAAAAATTTCGGTGGTGGGATCTGACCATGTTATTTTACCATTTTTTGATCACATTTCTCTGGTAAAAATGATATGTCTGGAAAACACCGTTTTCATGTTTTTTTGACATCATAATTTCGATTATTGGGATCTTAAAGTACAAACAAATTTAAATTTAAGAACTAGCCATTTTTTGACCATTTTTCAAGCCCTAAACTTAACAACCTTAAATCTAATATAGCCAAAGGCGTCAAGATCTAAAACTAAATGCCTAATTTATCGGAACCCTAGTAATTTAAACCTACCTATTTAATTTCCTAGGCGCCAAAAAATTGTCAAAAAATGACCAGTTCTTACAACCTAAATTTGTTTATACTTTAAGATCTCAATAATCGAAATTATGATGTCAAAAAACATAAAAACAGCTTTTTCTAGGCAAATATAATTTCTCCAGAGACGTGGTCAAAGAATGCCAAAAATTGCTAAAATAAAATGGTCAGATCTCATCATCCAAATTTTATTAGTCGTCAGGATAACAAAAATCTAAGTCGGTATGTCAACAAATATAAAAATAGATTCTTATAGAGAATTATCCTTTTTTGGAAAAATATGATCACAAAGGCCAAAAAATGGTAAAAAATGGCCCCTTTTAATTGCCCTAATTTTTTTAGATTTCATAATCCAATAACTAAGTCAGTACATCAAAAAATATAAAATAAGCTACTTTTAGACAAAAAATTCTTTTTTCCAGAGATATGGTCTAAAAACCAAAAAAATAATCAAAAATGTCTGTTACCACTTTTAGACTTTAAGAATATGAAATTCGGATTCAGCATGTCCAAAATCATAAAGCTTACTACTAGATTAGGGTATTTTCCATGGATAGATGATTTTAAACTAGGTACTGAATTTTTTTTTTAATTTCTAATTATAGTCGTCATTATGTGACCACCATTTTGAATTTCGAAATTTTCCCAAAAATGGCCATCATATACAAACATTTTGAGACCTTCAACATATTTTTTCCTTGCATGTTAAAATGAGGAATATATGGATTTTTCTTTTTACTGTGTTGCCACATTTCTCAGAATGTACAAATTAAAAATATATTCAACTATACACGGTGTTCCACTTTTCCTGGACAGACACCAACTTTGGTTTTTTAAATGGAAACACACATTTTTTATATTTTTTCGGATTCTACATAAAAAATAAAGGGTACTTTGTGTAGAATAGTTCTATTCAAATATTCACAGTTATCTCGATTGAAAGGTTTTTCTAGTCGATATTGGTTGCTTACATTTTCTGATACTGACAGGTTATACTAATAGCTACTAAGCCCATTTTTTTATCAGATGTTTAGTAAGGATGACTCTTCCGAATCATGCTCCAAAAACTGGCCTGCGTTATACAGGGTGGCCAAAATATCATGTCAAAATTGCCAATTGATAAATTGAAAAATCTCGATTTTTTTTTAAATGCAACGCCCTGTATATTTTCATACCATGAGATACAGAATTAAACTCTCTACAACATTGCTATACCTGCTCCTATACCAAAATTCATTAGTTTTTCATGAAATCTCATTTCTATGAAAAAATGCGAAGTTTACAAATTGCTTATATGTAAAATAACGTAGTAGGCTCGATTCACATAAGGTTTAATAGAAAGAAAGGTTTAATAGAAGAAGAGAGGCCCATGGTAACTGTATATTGGCAAGTCGTATTTACCAAGCTAATAATCAAGATTTACAAAGATATCCTCGTACAGTGTTTTGTAAAACTGAAGGAGAGGTTTGAAAGAACGGCAAATGCAAATTATGAGAAATGCATGTGGTAATCAAGATAGTCAAATTGACATTTTGGAATGTGCAGTCCAAAATCCATCTACAAGTGTCAGAGAAATTAGTGATGAAATTAGTATTTCCAAAAGTGTGGTTAATAGAACGTTAAAGAAAAACAACTTCCACCCCTATCATTCTGAGCATCACCAATTCTTAACACAGCAAGATTTTCAGAAGCGAGTACAGTTTTGTGTGGGCAACTATAAAGCTACAAGATGAAATTTTTTTTTTCAAAGGTGTTATTCACTGACGAGTCATCCTTTGCCAATACTGGTCGAGAGAGTCAACATAATTATCACCATTAGTAAGATTAGAAGATCATCAACACTGCTTTAAAGTCAACGTTTGGGCGGGAATATGCAGAAAATATGTCATTGGACCACATTTTCTTGAAGGAAACTTAACTGGTAATAGGTATTTGCAATTTTTACAAAACAACTTGCTCCAATTGCAGGGACATATTCCTGTGGATGACTTAAACAGTCAGTGGTTCCAACATGATGTTGCCCCTGCACATTCCACACTGGCGGTAAGTTTTCTCATTATGTAAGTTATGTAAATTCATAGAAAAACTGTTTCAGGTTAGAGAATACTTAAATGATTTGTACCCAGATAAGTGGATAGGTAGCCAATTCCATGGCCTCCCCGATCCCCAGACCTGTCTTGTCTTGATTTTTTTTATGGGGCTATATAAAAGACAGGGTGTATGAAACTCCTCCGACAGATGTAGAAGATTTACAGGCAAAGATAAGAAATGCTTTTTTGATCCTAACTCCGGAAATGCTGCGAAATATGTCAAGCAATTTTCGTCATAGAATTGCTCAATGTCTATAGAAAAATGGCAGACATTTTCAACGGTTACCTGTTAATTACTAATTTAACTAGGTCTTTATTACTTTTGTTAGAAATGCACGATGTTAATTTACTGTTTTGGAAACTGCATGCGTGTGTTCTTGTTGTCTTCTCATAATTTGTATTTGTTGTACTTTCAAACCTCTCCTTCAGTTTTACAAAACACTTTGTAAGAGGATATCTTTGTAAATCTGGATTATAAGCTTGGTAAATACGACTTGCCAATAAACAGTTACCATGGGCCTCTCTTCTTCTATTAAACCTTTCTTTCTATTAAACCTTATGTGAATCGAGCCTACTACGTTATTTTACATATAAGCAATTTGTAAACTTCGCATTTTTTCATAGAAATGAGATTTCATGAAAAACTAATGAATTTTGGTATAGGAGCAGGTATAGCAAAGTTGTAGAGAATTTAATTCTGCATCTCATGGTATGAAAATATACAGGGCGTTGCATTTAAAAAAAAATCGAGATTTTTCAATTTATCAATTGGCAATTTTGACATGATATTTTGGCCACCCTGTATAACGCAGGCCAGTTTTTGGAGCATGATTCGGAAGAGTCATCCTTACTAAACATCTGATAAAAAAATGGGCTTAGTAGCTATTAGTATAACCTGTCAGTATCAGAAAATGTAAGCAACCAATATCGACTAGAAAAACCTTTCAAGCGAGATATCTCAAAAACTGTGAATATTTGAATAGAACTATTCTGCACAAAGTACCCTTTATTTTTGATGTAGAATCCGAAAAAATATAAAAAATGTGTGTTTCCATTTAAAAAACCAAAGTTGGTGTCTGTCCAGGAAAAATGGAACACCTTGTATAGTTGAATATATTTTTAATTTGTACATTCCGAGAAATGTGGCAACACAACAAAAAGAAAAATCCATATATTCCTCATTTTAACATAGATATTGGACTTTCCCGCACTAGTGGGACACGCTGTATATATATACAGTGCATCCCAGAAGTAAAGCAAAAAATTCGTATTTTATTTTGTGTTGCGTTTTCACAAAAACTCAAAAACACGTCAATTAGTAAATAGGAATTGTCATTTTGTCACGTTGCTTAAACCGTTTTTGCGCTATGTTTCATAAACCTATGACATCATCGACATTTTTAAATAGCACTACCTAATTTTTTAAGCATAAATGGATAGCCCTTTTGAAGGGAAATATATCGATATAGGGTTTGGCCTACTTTATTTTGACAGGTGCGACAAAAAAGCCAACGACTGGAATGAACATGGTTTAAAATAACAACAAAAATAGGTATCATTAACTGATGCGAGAACAGTGCCACAGCAAAAAATGGGAATTTGTGGATGTTTTGTGTTTTGGTTGATTGTAGGTACATGTTTTTATGTATTGGCGTTTTCGGCGACAGGACGAACGGCAGTGTGTGATTTTCAGTGACAGCTAAACATAACATTTTGCCTATCATTTTCCGTCACTGTCGTTGGCCTTCCAGATCTAGATAGATCTCTAACATGTCCAGCATCTTCAAATTTGCGTACTAATCTACATACTGTAGATGGAGGTATTGGTTGTTCTGGATACTTGGCATTGAATAATTGACACACTTCATCATAACTACGGATTCTCTCTCCGTATCCAACCATAATTAGGATTTTAATTCTTTGTTTTTCACTTAAACGCAAGACCATAGTAATGTAAAGTTATGGTATTTGTAACTGCCACAATGATATGAGGCACTATTGCATTCGCTAACTATAGTCTTCAAAACATTACCTAACCGCTGTGATCGGGTGAAACTACCCAATCTACATAAAAACATGTACCTACAATCAACCAAAGCACATTTTTTGCTGGGGCACCGTTTTCGCATCAGTTTGTGGTACCTACTTTTGTTGCTATTTCAAACCTGTCCATTCCAATCGTTGGGCTTTTTTTTCGCACCTGTCAAAGTAAAGTAGGCCAAACCCTAAAATACGAATTTTTGCGTTACTTCTGGGGCGCACTGTATATATATATATATGATAAAATATTATAATGAAATTTTACAATTTCTAATATTTCAGGTGTTTATAAATAATCCCTACTGCTTATACAATTATGTTACACTTAGTGGATGATGAAATGAGTTAAGTTAACAAAAGATAATTATTAATAGAATTGGTAGTTCTGTGAATGATTAATAAAAAGCAAATGTAATAACTTCATATGAATAAGGTGCAAGAAATACATCAAATTGTTTCTACATGAATGTTAAATGTAAGTTGTATACCTATAATGATACTCAAATACGTACGTTCTTTTATGTATAACCAGATTAGCCAATGTGAAGTTCAAAATTATTTTGACGACTGCAATCCATTAGATTGGTATCTGAAACAATAAATAGTGTAAAACAGATGACAAAATATCTGAAAACATCAGTATATTTTAAACAGATAATTTCCCATGTAAAGTATAGATCAATTTTTTTATTATAGACAACAAAAACAAATAATTTTACATTGCCTTAAAGGTATAACTTAATTGTAACTAATTATAAAAATCTTCTCGTCAAATCAAGCCGTATAATTTGGCCAATGATTGTGTCCTCAACAGGAATTCTAAATAATTTTACCATTTTTCTGATTTCATGTGTAGAATCTGCAAAAAAATTAAAAATTGACCAGAAGCACTAAGAAATATTGGTAGTAATTAAAAGGTAATAAATTGGCCAGAAGTTAAAAGGTCATAAATTTTAAATGTTTTGCGAAAAAATAATTGACGAGTTAAACATATTTGATTCTGGGTAAGATATAACCTATAATGTATATGTTTTAAAAATATGTTTGCTACTCAATACCTATGGGCATAAAGCATTGCTTTGTAGCTACTGGCAAACAGTGATCTGTCTACTAATCTGCAGGTGATATGAAAACTTGACTTTTGTACTAGACAAAAAAAACCTTTTTTACTAATGCTATTGTTGGAAACAACTACTCTGCGAGCTACAAGCAGCATTGAATCACACACCCAACAGTTACAATCATTCAACAGCACCAGACATAACCGGTTTCGAACTTAATAGTCTTCATTTACAGGGTGATCCATTAAAGGTACGGAGCAGTTGTACATAGGAAACTAGACACACTACGATTATGGGGTAAAAAATCTATGAATAAATACGGTCAAAGGAAATTGATTTAAAATATTTTCAAGTTTATAACTTCACCGCTATAGGGCACAACTGCTAGTGTTACAGAAAATTGTCGTTTTTTCGAAATTTCGCTTATATAACCTAAGATAAAAATACACTTTTCGTCGTCTACTGTTGCACAGGAAAATAATATTTTTATTCCCATATCATAAATATAAATTTTACTAATAGTTCTTTAAAATGAGCCGTCGTTTCGTGAAATCGATTAAGGAATTTAGAAGTTATGATAATTTAAAAATTTCAAGATGGGGTCCTTCATTAATTCATTTTAAGAATATCTGGATTTATTTTCATCGATAATATTTTGGTATGTTAAAACAACAATAACTCCTTAGTAACAAGCTAGTCATTAATAAATACCTAAAATAAAAAATAAATTGGTTGTGGATATTTAAAGTGAAATGTGGAATGCCCCATCGTCTATAAACCAACAATATCCAAACAGATGGATCGGTAGAGGTATTGATGCTCCTGAAAACTGGCCCCCTCGTTCACCAGATTTGAGGTCCCTCGATTATTTTTTATGGGGGTACTCTAAAATCAATGGTTTACTCCAGACCCACAAATACTTAAGAGGAATTATGGAGACGCATTCAAAATTCAGTGAATATTTTAAAGCAAGATGTGGAAATGATGCAAAGAGTACAGTTTAATTTTCTTCGATGTATTAATCTTTGTATACATGAAAACGGTGGTTATTTGAACATTTACTTAGTGTTTTTGCATAATTAATAAAATTAACATATTTTCAATTTTGTTTTATTGCTTATTTTGCAGTTGTATTGCAGTTTGTTTGGTTGCACCCTATCAACTAAGGTAAGTTGAGTTAAATCGTCCTTTAATTACATTTTTTAGCAAACGGTTGCTCCTAGCGACATTAACAAGGTATATCTTTTTCAAACGCAACACGTAGACGAACAAATGTTACCAGTTCAAAATCATGTACAGTGAATGGCAAAAAAGTTAAGACAGTTTACAAATGCTCCATACAGTGTATGTGGCGTCCTCTACATCATACATAAAATTTATTAACATGTTTGAATTTTTCACCCTAAAAAAACCCTATAGGTATACCAAATTTTATAACGTCACGTGAAGAAATTAGAAAATAAATTATTAACTTTGACGCCTTGTATTTCCGTAATTATCAACTTTTGTACTAAGGTAGGATAAGGCAAATCGATCTATTTTCACCTCAATAATTTGTGGTAGAATTCTGTACAAACCTTTCAGGGACATCCTGTATTTTTGTATTTTAAGGGTCACCTCTAGAAAATGGAACTAATCGATATCTGGACATCAGTAGATATTATTAAATTATATATAAAATATATAATTTCTAGATTTATAGGATTAATAAAGTATAAGATATTCTGATTATGCTGATTTATTAAATATTGTCTTTAGAATTAAATAATACAGATTAAGAATTTAGATATATGTATCAACAAGAATTATAAAATTTTCAATACGTTGAAAAACAAATTATAACTAAACGATTCTATATTTAATTTTACAAAGTAAATGTTTAGAATGTTTATATTAAAAGAGAAACTAGTTTTCAGTACTTTTTTGTGAAATCTGGGATGTAGGTCCTAAACAACTAGTCTGGCTGTATGTGATGGTCATTAAACCTATGATCTTGTAGGCTTGATAGTTTGGTGGTCTAAAAATCAATGGAGCAGTCAGCTGCACACCATCAGCTGCTTTGAAATTTCTATTAGATTTACCGTTTCTCCATACGTTATTAGAGAAATGTGCTGGACAGTATACATATTAAAATAATCAGATACTAAGAGGCCAAAAAGTGACAACAAATTACTGGAAGATATAGAAAGCCACAGCTTTCTGCTGATGATCTCGCAATCAGATGTTATACCAACTCAAATTAATTTCCCTATCCCTAGTCGAGATGACTGGAATATGGACATAACCGACCTCCTGAGGGGAGATAATGTTAGTGTACAGACCGCTCTAAAATTCCAGAGCTTATCGGAGTTGGGGTATTTAGTTGCAACCTGAGAAGGTACATAACTGACAAAATACTGAAAAACCACTAATAATGCCCAATGGCATGCAACCTATATAACTATAATATTTCAAATTCAAAATCTTATGATCATTCAGGAATAGATCAGATATCAATTTTCAATTGTTTCGCTACGCGTAGGCGCGGGCAAATATGCCTAGCTGACAATAGATGATAGTAAAAATTAGTTTACAAAAATAATCTCTTCACTGATCCTTTCAGTGCAAGGTGTTATATAGGGTGTCTCAGTATTCTGTATACCACAGATCCTCATGATCAAAATAAGACAATCAAGATGATTTAATTAAACTTACCCTTATCCAAAGTACATATTTTTTTCACAGGTAATGTTATGTGACCTTAAAATTCAGTTCTTTATCACCAACTTCTTTTTTTATTTGCAATGGTTTTTGTATAATTATTTTATTAATCATCAACGCATTTTCGATACTGATATATGTTAATTTATAACGTGCCGAAATCTCAAGCTATATGCCCTGGCTAGCTATTTCCAATTTAACCGCCCTTTTTGCTTTACCTGAGAACTCGAAAACCACAAGAGTTCCCAAAACTATCTCATGAACCAAAAATTTTTTTCTATTCTTTCTGGGTTTTTCTTTTAAAATCAAAGTGAAAGGAAATATTCAAACAGATTTTATTTGTGACACAATATATTAAAGAATATTTTGAATAACTATTTTCCTTGACTATATACACTAAGACTATCAGTCCTTAATAAACACTGAAATAGTTGTCAAAACTTCTGTTAGATGTCGCACTATATGGCATTCTGCATTTATTCAAACAAAGGAAATAAAGCGCGACTACGTCAGTCTGCAAAAAACGGCGAAGGCGTTTCAAGGGCGTGACTTCTCGCATTTCGCATGCCCTACCAACATTGGAGATATATTCTGTTTGTCGAAATTATCGTTCAAATTAAAATATAATCCACTAATACAATATTCTATCATGTGTAGTTAATATAAATAAATAAATAAAATCATAAGACTATAGAATATTAAAATATAAATATAATTTTCAACAATATGCCAATATTTCCGGTTTCTATTTATGCTTATCTTTAATGATGTTAAGGTCATTTAAATGAATTATATACAGATAAGATTTTGTACACATATTGATGGTAGTCAGGTGCGCATGCCACGACATATATTTTCTTCAATAAATGGTCAAACTAAAAAAAATATGTATGCAGTTTTGTTGTTATTAAAATAAAATATATAAATAAATCTCAAAAATAAATAACGAATAGGTACATAGGTACATTACTAACAAAAAATAGGCAATAACTTCTTTGGGCACATTAATAGTATTAATTTAGGAATATTATTTTTATACAACAAAATTCTTTACAAAGCCCGGAAAAAGTTCTCTTTATAATTTATTTTATTATAATTAACTTGTGTGCATAACCAAGTGGCTAAGCTACTTATTTTCATCGAATAAAAGTTAATAAGAGGTTTTCCTAGATAATCTAAACAAGAAAATAAAACAACAAAAAAAAAATTAATAAAACAAGATTAATAAAAAAATGTATATTTGTCTGTTAATAATACGTACTTCCATAATACACAGGGTGAGCCAACATTAGGTAAAAGTAGATCCGAAGCTTATCAAAAAAATATTTCTACAAAAGTATTGAGGATAAGACATGGTTAACAAAAGTTGTTAGTTTTGGAAAGATCTAAAGAAATATTGAAAAGTATACAGGATGTGCCAATTAATAGAAATATATTTTTTAATTTAAATTTCTTCAAATTTGTCACTATTTTACGAATGATTTTCGCAAGTGGTCTTTATAGTAATATACGCTACCAAACATATTCTTTTAATATTTAAAAATAACAAAGAAAAAATAACAACAATTAAATACAGGTACAAAAATGGACTGTTTTTTATTTGATCCCAAATACAACTTAAAAAACTATTAAGTTTAGATGTAGTGAAACCTTATATGAAAATGTTTAGAATTGAACGTAGAATGCAAACATAGTAATATATCTAATCTAATATATCTAACTGGTTGTCTTAATGATTTAATCTTCTTTTCTTGTAGTTTACATTTCGTATTTAAACTACTTGAAGGACGATTGGAACTTGAAACTTCCAGATCTGGCAAATTAGTTAGATCTTCCAAATATTTCCTTAATTTAGGACTTTCACGAGGAGGAGAGGAATGGAAATTTAATTTTCTTCCATGCACTACTGCAGAAGGTAGTTTTGTAGGTTTTTCTTGGAGTTAAAACCTTTAATTCTTGATCATGGCTGCTAGATGGCACATCTAGATAACTTATAAGAATAGCCGTTTTTGTTTCAATTTAATTTTCTTCTCTGAAGCATAAGCGTTTTCCTCAAAGTGATCAGATCACAAAAATTTATTTCTCAGTTCCTCTTTATCAAAAAGCTCCAGAGATGCATTGCCTAGAAAATAAATTTATAAGTAAGTATATGTTAAATTGTACAGGGTGATTCACTATATTTTGACCCCTCCATTAACTTATTTTTTTTAAGACTTAAAAAAATAATAAAAAATAAATAAATAAATGTGAAATACAAAAGTTGCACGATTTTTTATGAAGTTTTCGAAAATGATAGTAGAAAAACAAATGAAGTCGAAACAAAATGGTCGCAGATGTCAACTTTGTTAATTTAAATAGAATACCCTGTATATTTTCACATATACATAACGTTCCCTGTCGCGCATAGTCGTAGAGGGTTTGTTGGGTCCATTTCTAACAATAAGCGAGATAATATTAAAAAACAAAAAGAAGGTTTTTTTATTAAATAAATAAGACATATTGTAATTGTTAGACCTCTTTCAGGAATTTCTGCCTTTTTTCCAATTACGTAAGGATTTACAGATTTGGATATTTTGTTATCGGACATGGATAAGGTTCAAAATGCGTATAGGTATTTTAACTAAATATCACTAATTAGGCCGTGAGAGGCCTATTTACTCGTGGACAATGTTATATGGTAGGCGATGACAGTGACAAGTGATATTATGACAGCATTGCTATTGTTTGACAGTTTGTATTATTATTTAATTAAAATGGGTTACACAGAAGTAGAAAATTGAAAAATTATGGTAATTAAAATAAAGTAAGTTATTCTCCATACATTTTAATTCCTAATAGTATTAGTAATTTTCTACTTCTGTGACAACCCATTTTAATTAAATAATAATACAAACTGTCAATCAATAACAATGTTATCATGACATTACTACCTTTCATTGTCACGACCTACCATATAACATTGTCCATGAGTAATTAGGCCTCACACGATCCAATTAGTGAGATTTAGTTAAAATACTTATACGCATTTTGGACCGTATTGATGTCCGGTATGTCAAAATATATTACAACTAAATCTGTAAATCCTTACGTAATTGGAATAAAGGCAGAAATGCCTGAATCAGGTCTAACAATTATTACAAGATGTATTATTTTCTTAATAAAAAAACTTTATTTTCGTTTTTTAATATTATCACGCTTATTGTTAGAGATGGACCCAACAAACCCTATATGACTGTACTCGACAAGGAACGTTCTATCCAAATATGTAAAAATATACAGGGTATTCAATTTAAATTAACGAAGTTAACATCCGCGGCCATTTTGTTTGGACTTCATTTATTTTTCTGCTAACAGTTTCGAAAACTTCATAAAGAATCGTGCAACTTTTGTATTTCACATTTTTTTATAACTCTTATAACAAAAAGTTAATGGTGGTCAAAATATAGTGAATCACCCTGTACACGTAATAAATTGTTATTTATATATGTATATAGGTATCTACAGGTTGTTTCTATTAAAACCTGACAGGTTGATATTTCAAATAAAAAAAATTTGGAAAATTAAGAAAACAGTAAGTAGGTAAACAGGCTATAACTCTGAAAATAACGAATACGTTTGTCCAGAAATTTGTCTGTAAATATCATTTGTGGTTTCCATGTTTCTTTCATAATTAGTAATTTTTATATGTAGGTAGAGTTTTTGGATACTCTGTAGATAGGATTTTATATACTTTTAAACTTGCCTAATTTCCTGCTACAAATTTTTCTTTTCCTCAGTAGGCGTTTCTATTTTTTACTTACTATTGTCTACTTATACCCAACGCATGACGAAAATTACTTTTGGTAATGCAGTTTTGTGTATGAGACCATAAGTGACCGTGGAATATGAAAAATTAAGTAAAACATTACTAATTAAAATTTATCTGAATTTCTTTAGTTAACGACTCGCTGTGTATTTTTTTAAATGTATTGAACTGAAAAATTAAAATTTATTGTGTAAAAATCTTAATATAACTTGTTACCAAAGAAAATTCTCTGATAAATTCCAAATTGCAATATGTTGTTTTATTTAATTTTTCATATTTTATGGTACCTATACACATAAAATTTGCATTACTAAAATTAATTTATTTTTGTCGTGCATTAGGTATTTTTTGTTACGAATGAATTTTTTTGAAAACCAAAATTCCAAAAAGGAACCTACTAAAAGAAGCTGTTGCTATACTAATAAAATATTTTACTTTCTACTGGCAAGAACTTTCGTGTTAAAGTATGTTCCTACAACAGTAAATTAAGTTCCAGAAATGAAATAGTTTTATTTTGCAGTAGTATGGTATTCTGCTGATATAGCTATAAGCTCTTTACAGCCACAAGAGAGTTCTTTCCTGTGAGAGTAAAGTTACAGAAGTATAATAGTAGAGGTTTTTATAAAGTAATTCTGCTACTACAACTAAGGTTAGAATAATAAACTGAGTTCCCTATAATAGTAAACAACTTTGCTGGCGCCTATTTTGCCAAATTTTTTGGCTGTGATAGCTAAAAATCTGGCTGTGGCTATGAAAAAAATTTCTCAGTGGGACTGAATGGAAATAGATATTTATTTAGTAATATTACTATTGCGTTCTGTATTTTTTGAGTTATTTTAAATACTTACTTACATAACTTTAATATTTTGAAAATACTTATGTAGATACCTATTTTAAAATTTATCACAGTATGTACCTATTATAGCTGCGGCAAGATTTTACAGAAAAATGAATAATTCATTCAAAATATTTAAGAAACTACAACTGAGAATAATAGTACTAAGTATTTACACTAAATTACAGTACAAAAATGTAAAAATTGTATTGTCTTTATCTCGACAAACTGTCGAAAATTATGTCGACAACTAACCATAATAAAACTAGGTATAGGTAGGTACCTATATTAGGTATACGAAATGTCTAACCTAGGTATATATTACACTAAATTACAAAAAAAGAAGGTTAATAAAGACATCTGCGTTACGTCACCCGTGACGCAAGACCATTCAATTCGTGCCGCAACTATATACAAATAATTATTTATTATAATTTATATTTAAGTACCTAACTACTTACCAGAATTCAAAATCCATTGTTTTAGTCGATTTTCGTCAAGTGGAAAACGAAAAAGTCTTATTTCTGCTCTGGTTCTCCTAGTTTTATTACAATTCAGGTATTCACACTTATTTCCTCCCTGCCTAGCCATGACTAATAATAATTATATATATCTAATACTATAACTACTGTATATACACTAACGTTCAAGGCTTTATAAAATAAAAATAAGAGAAATATTCCAGAGAAATAACACACTACCACACTATTCACAAGAATATCTCACTCGCATAACATTTAGTAGATAGACTACTGATTATTGATTATTTTAGGATTAAGGGTTGTAAATTCCTTTCTTAAACTATAATTAATATATAATATACAAGAACCAATCATCTTTAATGGGTGGAGCTTAGATCCTATATCAAATTTGGCTATGCAAATTGGACACTATCGACACTTAAAATTGCGCCATCTATTACCGAATGGTCCAAGCGCACATGTCCTTTTTGAGTTCGTTTCCCATCGGGCGAGAGTTGGTTTCCCAAACCGGGCAACAAGTTCTCCTATTAGCTTGATACGTCTGAGTGTATATAGTCAAAGCTATTATCTACGATAATAACCTTGAAATTACAAACATTAGCAACAGAATATCAATGAACATATTATTATACCAATCAATGGATATCCACGACATGGTTTACATCGGGTAATAGGTTGTTATATGAAATATTATTTAATTTAATTTTAGTTGACTATTTAATGTTAGTTTAGTAATTATGGGAAGAAAATAAATAAATTTGCTTAACCTACACAAAACATAAATTTGACTAATTCTTAAAAATAAAGTTTATTTCGTTCCCCACAACTAGGCGTGGTGCCTAGATAATACCTCAAAAGGGTACTACTAGTAGTATTGAATATGGTGGTTGTACCAGTTAATACTATGGAAAAATGATAATTGTAGTAATAGTAATTTGACATCCACTTATCTGGT
Organism: Anoplophora glabripennis; assembly: GCF_000390285.2. Lineage (NCBI taxonomy): Eukaryota > Metazoa > Arthropoda > Insecta > Coleoptera > Cerambycidae > Anoplophora > Anoplophora glabripennis. Next base: position 1,619,996 of record NW_019416739.1, read on the forward strand.
AAACATCCAAAGCGTAGGTTCCAGATGGATCTAGTTGAGCAAGGGTGAATGGTATCTAACTTGAGCGGTAAAAGGTAAGTATTCTCCCACGTAGCAGAAGACTGTGTATGGAAACAGCCCACTAAAACTGCCAAGGGTTGGTAAGATCTTAGGCCCTCAATGGAGGTTACGTAATCCTATTCCGACACATGTGGTAGGAGTAACCTTGATGGGGAAAAAGTAGTCTCGCAAAAAAATCCTAGAAATACAAAAAGGCATTAACTAACGCCCCAGCACACGAATAAAAGGTTAACAATAATTGTTATAAGGTACATACCTCCTTCGTAGAGGGTTTTCTGATTATCAGGAGATGGTAAAACGGCATAGATGGTGACACACTATAAAGGGAAAACCTCTACCGTGGAAAAGTATTTTCCAGGTACTGGACAAGTGGTGCTGATGACACAAAATCCCCAAAATGCTATACTTTTAATAACAAATAACTCCAATAAAAGTATAAATCTCTGCCAAAAGCACTTTAAATCCCAAATTAGGGTGATTCTAACTTTCACTAAAGAGCTTGACCACTTAGTCGTGCACACTTGAAAAGCATGAAGCCTGAGTGTTTTTTCCAAAAGTCTCAAATCTATTTTTAAAAAATCTTGAACTTAAACAATAAAGATACCAACAGAAAAGAAAATAATTACCTATAATTTCCAGGATACCAATCCACTAATGGAAACATTATCCACACTCAAGGGAGGGAATTAGGTAAATAATAAATTAATAACGAGTTATAGGAGTATACAAATAAAATATATTGGCGATACTATATATGATAGAAAAGACGAGACAAGCAATTTTAAAACTTAAAGATACCTGCTTTGTTTAGGACACCTTTTTATCTCGTAGTTTTTGTAAATTTTACTTCGCCTATGAACTAGGCATGAGAAGGACAAATAAATTTGGTGATTTCTTTCACTTTCCGAATCGCTATACGATATTCAAATAGGCAACTCAAAATACTTGGGTATAAAGTTTTTGCATGTTTCATGGAAAAATCAAATCGTCACAAAAAAGTTTTATTTACTTGATAATAAAAATTAAATATGTACTTTACATACTTCCGAAATTTGTGATTTTTAATTATTTTATTATTAGATTCTAATTACTGGATCATTTTTAGTAACAATAAAATTAGCAAAAAAATAATTGCATAGATTTCAGATTTCTTCTATTTTGTAAATTGTGATTTACTGAATTTGAATCTCTATGATTACTCTTATGTGACATATATTGAAAAAGATGAATTCGATGAAAAACTACTTTGCAGAATGTTTTTTTTTTCTTTTTACAGTGAAAAATCCGTGGAAAAATCAAATAATGTCTTGTTTAATAAGGTTTGATGGTGCATATTTTAATTTGGACAGAGGTAACCTTAGTTAATTGTTACATTTTGGTTTCAGGATTTAGAAAATGTATGTGAAGATGAACATCCTAGCTTTGATGTGTTTGTTATATTTAGTAATAATTGGTACATGACAAAATATTTTTTAATTTTACTCAAAAATCATGGTCTTCAGCAAAATTTTTCAAGAGCAGCAATTTTTCAACACAGTCACTCTTCCATAGTCTACTCTCCTTTATTCTTTATTGCTGCTCAAAGCCAACAATATTTCAGGTTTTCCATGAACAAAAGTATTAAAAAAATATTTTATGTTTTTTAACATTATGTGTTAAATAATTATTAAAACCTTAAATATACTCGTTATTTTTAAAAAAAGTTTTACAAAAAATTACTAAAAAATCCCAATTTTAACTCAAATTACATCAAAGATAATTAACATAAGAACATAAACATTTCAATTGCATTTTTCAATGATACTGCACATACCATGCATGTCTGGAAATGTTAGCTTGACATCAGCGACTGACCAATGAGTAGCAGAACAAGCAAATACACATTAAGATTAGGTTATGTGTTGACAACCTCATCCGACAAGTTGACAAGTGAGCATTGTTGCCAGTTTAAAACATCTAACAAGTGCTAGATGACAATTTCTAAAATAAATAAATATAGTAATAAAAGAGATATGTACCCTAAAAAAAATACATTAAATTCTTATATTTGCAGTAGCAACAATGTATCCAATATTCACATAACCAGTATAAAGGCTTATGTTCTGATAGAGGTGCAGCACACAACACATATCCCATGTCAAATTTAAAATGTTATTTTTCAATATTCCAACGTTGTTGCTTTATTTAATCTTTTCCTTCCTTGAAGATACTTTTATTAAGTTCATGGATTTGAAATTTAGTAAAAATCCTTGAAATATATATTATTCGGCAGGTACCTAAGCCCTAACCTTGGAAAACTAATTCAAGAAAACATAATTAGATACCAATTAGTATAAATCTCTCACATTAATTCAGCCAACATATTTCCAGTCTGGTACAGCCTTAAAGTGGCTGTCTAATGCCGCTATAGGAATACAGCAGAATATATATCGTAAAATACTACTTATACCTATTCAAAGTTATTTGGGTGTAATTACTTACATTTTTACAAAGACATTGATAAAATAACTATTTTATTACGTCCTAAACACCTACTGCACAATCTTAAAATTGGAATTATTGCAATGGGTATGGCAAAAAGTAAATAGGGTTTTGCCTATCTCCTGTATCCAATAAGTGATATCACTATATCACTCTGTTGTAATATCCTTATCAATACTGATAAAAATTTACAGTGACATGAACATGCTGTCCATGATGTAATATACTTATATAGAAAATTGTAGCAATATAGAGAATTAGGGACTTATATTTACTTATATAATTTATTTGAAACTATGATATGTAGTAACTTGTTACAACGTTCTCAAATTTTCACTTTTATTATCAATCAAATTTAAAATTAGATTTGTAAAGAAAATAATAAACAAGAAAACCATTAGGAGTATTAGGTAAATATTTACAGGAGAAAAAACTTGAGGATGAGCCCTTACTCCATGATAACATAAGAACTGAAGTTTTAAGGTCATCTGCAAAAAAATATGAGAAAATTTTTTTTAAGAGCAGAAGAGTTTTTCATATTTCAGTAAATGCCATTGCTTTGTTTACTACATCAAAAAGTGACGTGTGTATATCAAATTTCATGTAAATTGGAGTTTTATTATTTCAAAAAAATTTCAATTTTTTGCAAACATTGATGCCTTCTAGAACAATTAATTTTGGAAAGATATAGATAGATAGATATAGATATAGTCAAATTATCTATTTTGACCCCCTAGAATTTGTGGTAGTTTCATGTATATAAAATATCGGGACACCCTGTATGATTCAGGATAGTGTATGTATATCTACACTACACTGTATATTATATAATCCTATCAAGATTATATAATTTAAAATAATAATTATAAGTATTTTTATATTTATATTTTGTTACATTTGCACTTGGAAGACCCTATTTTTTTTAAGAAACGGTGTTAAAGTTAAAAAAAAAGAAAATAAGAGGACATCAAAAAAGTATTGAAATTTGTATTTTAAACACATTTTGCATTAATCACATAAATTTTGTATTTATCGGATGTCATTCATCCAAAAGACAGGTACATTTTTTTCTTTAGAAAATATCAACATTCTGTAATTCAAAAACGAAAGATACAAGGGCAAATATAAGAAAACATTCTTAAATTTCTAAAACAGCTATTCATTCTCGACACATTAAACGCCCTATAGCGCAGACCAAATAATAAAAAATTTTTTATTCTTAATATACAGGGTGAGCCACCAATAACGCCTCGGTCGTTAGGGACCAAATGGTAAATATTATTGAAACCTGTTTAGGTGGGTTATGTGTAGGTTGATTACGGCTACATTTTAAAAATATTTTAAATATACAGGTTGTCCAGGAAAAGCGTACCATATCAAAGTGATGTATTTTAAAATGGAACACTGCATTTTTGAAATCACCATAAAAAATAGGTGAACTTTATTAAAGGTTCTGCATACCTAGGACTTACTGTTTGTGAGATATTTCAATTTTAGTGAAAATTCAGGCTTAGCGTAGAAATTTAATATTATATTTGTCGTCTGTACAATACAGGGTGTTTGGCAAACACACATTACACATAACACAAAATAGAATAACAAAACAGGAATAAGTATGTTAAGTATTCAACTACACCAAATATGGATGTCCATTCAGATGTTTCTCAAAAACATACAGACCTATTAAATTGTTACCCACTATTCCTGCCCATACATTAATTATGAATCGGTGCTGCTCTTTTGTTAGCACAGTACCGTGCGGATTCTCTTCATCTCATAAATGTAAGTTATGGAAAATAAGAATGTCATTTCTTTTAAAGCCAGTAAACATGTACGATTCTAACATAGTAATTATGTCCAATTAAAAATTTAAAACAAAAAATGGTGGAGGCGCCTCTCGATATGCACTGTTACATAAAATCACAAATATTTCCTAAACTGTTAATTTTACCAAGTTGAACCTAGAGGGTATTATCGTTGGCAAATTCTTCAGGAAACTTATTTTTGATACAGGCAGATTGCGATCGTCTCTAAGCAAAAATTCTGGGTTGTTAACCATTGGGATAGTCTGTCCCTGGCGTTCTGGGCATAATGAAGTTTCACTTACAACATCAAAAATAAGCTGTATGCATGTGTTATCAATCACCAATCATCACCATCATGCTGAAGTTAATAGGTTAGAGACTCTAAATAAAAATATGTTTTTAATTTTCAACTTTGAAGGCTCGTAATTCGTTAACAAAGGTCCATATGAAAACAAAATATATGAAGAACTGATATTATTTTAACCTCATTTATTTGTACTCGACTTTTTTTAATAATGTATGGGACACCCTGTGTCAATGTGTAGATTGAAAGCAAAAGTCCACAGCCCAAAAATAATCAAAATCGAATAATACGTATTCAAATTATTTACAAAATTCAAAAAATTTTCACGAACTTTGAGGCCATCTAGCGGCCAAACGATGAGAGAGATAAAAAAGAAAAGATAAAGAGATTTCGGATATAGGTGAGTTAGCCTAAATCTGCCTATTTTGAGTCCACGAATCTGTGATCTTCCATTGTACATGTTATTCTGGGACACCCTGTATATCAGATCACAGCATATAAATTTTAACCAAGCGTAGTGTGACGGACTAATAAATATATTTCAAACCAGTTTGAAATTAACTACTTTATCTAATAAAAAAACGAAATAATGTCCAAGAAAATACATATATAATAATTCATAATTTTATGTCATTCAGTTTATCTTAAAAATTAGTAGGTATTTTTATCTTTTTTCTTATTGATTAAGTAGCTCTATTTTAAACACTGCAATAATTTTAAAAGTTTGTTTAAAATATTCTGCTATGAAATGTAACAATTCTTAAAATATTTCATACAATATAAATGTAGATGTGCCTATATGGAAAAATCTATTTAAATCTACTAACAAAAAAATATGTAAAATATCTAATAATCTAATAACAAAGTAACAGACAGAATTGCAATAAATAAAGGAATATGACCTGAACATACATATATGAGATTCATTTTAAAATTTCAAATCCAAGGGTATTTGTATCATCTCATAAATTTAAAATTTCATAATGGGATTAATACGTACTTTTATTTAGTTTTTCAATTTCAATAAATAAATATGGAATGCATGATTTAGTGTTTTTATATACAGGGTCGGAAAGTCCCCATGGTTACGTGAGAGCTATAAAGTAAGTCATAGAAATCCGTGCGATAGAGAAGGATGGCTATAATGAAGGCGTCTCATAGTCACCGCCCATTTCGCCCTTCCACAAATAAGATCCACTTCCATTTGTAATTCAGTGACCGGTGGTCATCTTTGTTTTCGTCGTTTGGCTTTTCTTTAATAGATGTCACTACTTATACAATTTCGACTTCGGTATTCCGATATGTTAATACTATCCGTTAACAGAGGGCAGCACAACGCAGAAACAAACTTTTTACAGTAGCTAGTAGATACCTCTGTTTGTAAATCTAGCGACCTTGTTTCCCCTACTGGGAAGTTATTCAAATGGAATATAGTGCTCAGCTGCATTTAAAGTTCATTTAGTTGTTATTTAACTATACTTTTTAAAATGACTTAAAAATCCCAAGAAATAAAGCAAAATTCCCTATTTCCCCAATTCCAAAAAAATCTGTAGATCTGGCATGACTCTTTCTAGGGCTGTGCTCTGTTAACGGATTGTATTAACATATTGGAATACGAAGTCGAAATTGTATAAGTAGTGACATCTATTATAGAAAAGCCAAACGACGAAAACAAAGATGACCACCGGTCGCTGAATTGCAAGTGGAAGTTGGAAGTTATTTGTGGAAGGGCGAAATGGGCGGTGACTATAAGACGCCTTCGTTATAGCCATCCTTCTCTATCGCATGGATTTCTATGACTTACTTTATCGCTCTCACGTAACGGCCGATGAACCATGGGGACTTTCCGACCCTGTATAAGTAAACATGTACTTGAACCAACTACAATGATCCAGTTTGATTTTTAAAAATTACTTCAGGTCTTTTTTTATTAAAAATCTGACTATATAGCCTTAAGTAGCAATTCACATTTCATTAATTTATTTAATTTGTAATACAGAATATTATTTTTTCTAAAAAAAAACACCCTACATCTAAGACCAATTTTAATAGGTACTATATTTTTTTAGGTTTTATGAGGAACGTCTTCCTAAGGTTTATCGACAGAATCCAGAAGCACCCTTCTGAAAAATCAATTTTGCCATGAAACTATAAAAAAAGTGAATGTACACTTTTTGTCAATAACAAACTGTTCTGTCTAAAAACAGCACCATTTTTTATTTTCAGTAGGGCCGTATTAATTTTTTTTTATAATTTAATGAGTCTGAGTCCCCATAACTCCGCCACTGGTTGCTTGCGGGACTTCTACTTCTATGGAAAAATGGTATCTTATAAGAAGATGTGTCATGCCATATTTGGCTTAAATAGCCTTCTTCATTTAGAAGTTATTTAAAAAATTCGAATTTTTTAAAAAATCTTAACGCACTATATTTCGAAAATGAAGCGTCTGGAAAAAAATTTATACTTGATTTTTTTCTTATTTTTTTATGAGGAATATCTCCTTAAAGTTTGTCGACTTAATCCTGAAACACCCTGTAGACACAACTATATTTATGGTTGATCACCAAAACGAACATCTCCACTCGACCGCTCATAGCATAGAAGCAACATCTATTGTTTAGCTATGCAATGTAGTACACGTACATATAATTTACGGTGCATGTAAGCCAGCTCGGATGCCAGTGTGCAATTACAATTTATTTTTCTGAAAATTAACTTTTTCAAAACAATCTATTGACCTAAACTTTATGAGAAATTATCAGTAATCATATTGGCCATTTGGTAAATTAATGTCAGAGTAACGCCAAAAAAAAATTTATTTTTACATATTCTCCCATTTTTTAACTCATTTTTGACCGAAACAGTGGCATTTCACAGAAACAGTTGTCAATTTTTTCTTTTTCAAATTTAGACCAATGCAGACATTTGTCAAACAGACGACACTATTTCTAACAAAACGAATTTTGATTTTGTGTTTTAAATCAATATAAGCGAAACTACAGCTGCAACCGTTTGACACTTCATTTCCCAGGTGTCAATTTCAGCGCTCTTTACCGATGAAAAATGGACAAAAAACAAAAAAAAATTGTATACGCTCCGAGAGTGACTTAATAATATGTTAAAAATTTGGTATATAAATATAATATAAATAATAAAGGTTTCCCTAAAATAAATCATAAAAACTGTCAAATTTTTTGCTTTAAAAAGTAGATATACCCCTTAACAAATGTGATAAATAAAAAATATATAAAATGGAAATAAATTATAGAAGTTGGAGCAATACCGTTTCTTCAAATATTAAACAACTGTATTTCATATGGTATTTTTTTTATACAAATTCAAAAAGATTCCATTTGGTTAATACACAATAGTTATAAGAGATTTTATACTCAGGTGATATTATATTATTCGAAGTATCCTGTTAATAAAAATTTATAAAAATTAAGACATGTCTTTAAATATATGCTAAGGAAAATGATTCATCTCCGACACTGATAATTAACACACAAATACTTTATTATGACAATCTAGGACTAAATCTAGGTAATGAGAAAAATGATTTGTGATTTCAGTGTTTAACTTTCAGTCAGAATACTGAAGAGTACTTTGACATTTAATAAGATAAACACTATAAACAGTTAAAATTATTAGTAATGAATTTGATAAAGGCAACTACTGTGCAGATAGGTCACATCTGTCATATGGAAAATACTGAATATGAAAAATATTATATATCCTAAGATGATCTTATTTATATGAAGTATTTCAACTAGAAGGGCTAACTTATATGGGCTATTTTTTGTTACTTGGAGTTCATACCTCTAATTTATTATTACTGAAATGTTTACCTGTGAATTTATCTTCTATACTAAAAATTCAATATTATATACTGGTTATACTCGAGTGCTCATTAAATTCCATATAAATAACCTCTAAGAAAATAACAATTAATTTATGAAAGAAAAATAAGCGATTAGTAGAAGTGTAGTGGGGCGGGGTTAAGACTGTTTACATTCTTGTTCCATGGCAAACATATACTTGCAAAAACATTAATATTTTGTAGAAAAATTAAAGCCCACTGCAATCTGTTATTAACGATAAGTAAGAATTAACACTAACAAACCTATCATGTTTTTAATTTAATCCTTGAGAGATCGAGGCACCAGCTTAGGTACAATGGAGACTACGTCACCAGGAAGCCGCCGCCACTAACAGGAATAGGTTATTCTCTTCTATACGTAGTTGTACAATGTCACATAATAAGCAGAACTGTTGTGATAAAACTGAACTTATTTAAACACTATAATACATCTCCAATTCACTGATCTTAAATAGACATTAAAACCCTGACTACTTTTTGTCAGACAAATCACTCCCACTTAAGTGCATCTACGCAACGTTGCCGGATTTAAAGAAACTTATAGCCAATGTTGTTAATTTTATCAAAAGGAAACCGTTTATGGCAAATAAATCTTCCGACATTCAAGTAAAAGAGTGTATTAAATTCTACAGACTAAATAAAAATAAATATATTAATATTTAAATATGTACCTATGAATAAATAGAGATAACTCTTCTATGGACTTGGTACCTACATTGTACTTTTAATATGAAAATTCCATGTGCAGTCGTGTTTAATCCGAACGATTTTAAAATAGGAGTAACAATTAAAAATTTTATTTAATCAATGAAATATCTACAACGTGCATTCTATTATCAAAATTAAACAAAAAAAATGAAAGAAAATATTCATATCTTATTTATTTATCTATTTGAATTCGCAAAAATAAGCAACCAGGAGATGGCTCTGTTTTTATTCAATTCGTATAGAAAAGAATTGTGCTATGGCACAATAGCCCTTTTCTTCTATTCGTGATTTCGGAATCAAAACGATCCGATGGAAACTAATCAGGTTGCTAGATTTCGGACCGCCATTATTCCATGGCTAGAAATTGGCCTCAATGATTTGGGATCGAGGGGGATTATCCCTCTTTATCCTGCCTCATCTCGTGTTGGCCTAGACAGCGTTCGTAGGTGGGCCCCATCCGTCGTCTACCCCGACCGCAAATACGGCCGGTGTAGGCGCTTTGTGGGACCTCCTTTTCTCCTGGCTGGGCCCCGCCGGCTAGGGCCCTTTCTTCTGGCGCTCTTCTTGCTTCGCCGGCTCGTCTGTGTATACCCCGGGGGTGGTGTCATGTTTATGTGTGGTATGGTTGGGTAGGGCAGTGCGGGTATGCAGCCTGGGATGCGCTTTGCTAAGGTGGCCCTTAGGGTAGCGCGGGAGGGGAGGGGTAAGGAGGGTAAGGGGTGTGTGTATGTGTGTGTGTGTGTGTGTGTCGTTATCTTCGTTTCTTGATCCTGGCTGTCTCTGAAACAGAAAAGGTTAGCGGGNACACACGCGCCCACACACACGCGCCCACACACACGCGCCCACACACACGCGCCCACACACACGCGCCCACACACACGCGCCCACACACACGCGCCCACACACACGCGCCCACACACACGCGCCCACACACACGCGCCCACACACACGCGCCCACACACACGCGCCCACACACACGCGCCCACACACACGCGCCCACACACACGCGCCCACACACACGCGCCCACACACACGCGCCCACACACACGCGCCCACACACACGCGCCCACACACACGCGCCCACACACACGCGCCCACACACACGCGCCCACACACACGCGCCCACACACACGCGCCCACACACACGCGCCCACACACACGCGCCCACACACACGCGCCCACACACACGCGCCCACACACACGCGCCCACACACACGCGCCCACACACACGCGCCCACACACACGCGCCCACACACACGCGCCCACACACACGCGCCCACACACACGCGCCCACACACACGCGCCCACACACACGCGCCCACACACACGCGCCCACACACACGCGCCCACACACACGC
>NW_019416739.1:1633154-1634743 GCF_000390285.2 Anoplophora glabripennis
GCCTAAGGGCCACCTTAGCAAAGCGCATCCCAGGCTGCATAGCCGCACTACCCTACCCAACCATACCACACATAAACATGACACTACCCCCGGGGTTTACACAGACGAGCCGGCGAAGCAAGAATAGCGCCAGAAGAAAGGGCCCTAGCCGGCGGGGCCCAGCCAGGACAAAAGGAGGTCCCACAAAGCGCCTACACCGGCCGCATTTGCAGTTGGGGTAGACGACGGATGGGGCCCACCTACGAAGGCTGTCCAGGCCTACACGAGATGAGGCAGGATAAAGAGGGATAATTCCCCTCGATCCCAAATCATTGAGGCCAATTTCTAGCCATAGAATAATGGCGCGGCGTACCCAACCATACCACACATAAACATGACACCACCCCCAGGGTTTACACAGACGAGCCGGCGAAGCATGAAGAGCGCCAGAAGAAAGGGCCCTAGCCGGCAAGGCCCAGCCAGGACAAAAGGAGGTCCCACAAAGCGCCTACACCGGCCGCATTTGCAGTCGGGGTAGACGACGGATGTGGCCCACCTACGAAGGCTGTCCAGGCCTACACAAGATGAGGCAGGATAAAGAGTGATAATCCCCCTCGATCCCAAATCATTGAGGCCAATTTCTAGCCATGGAATAATGGCGCGTAGCTACTAATTGGACACGTAAAAATTTGCTTTAGCCAATTTCATCTATACATTACCCTTAATTAATAAAAATCCTCAATCAATAAAACCGTAAGTATCCATAGGGTGTAAAGATTACTTATAAACAAATTTTGTCTTCTTTTTTATATTTTGCTAGATTCATCGCTTCATGCCAATATTTATTCCTCTTTCCTTCTCATGTTTTTTATGGGTTTTGTTTGCCAAATAATTTTCGGCTGTCTTTCTGTTCATAACATGGGGACTACACAAGGAGCAGTATCATTTATCTAAGACAAGGAGCCCAAAGTCCATGTAAACAAAAATCTTACAAAAATAAGAGGGCGCTAGTGTCCCATATGTACCGTTTAGAGAGGGGAGATAAAAAAGCGGCAGTTTGAATTATAAATCAATCATGTCATTTTTGTGATGTGTTAAAAATTTTAAAATAAATAATGTAAGTTACTTTGAATTATATAAATAATGAAAATATGTCATTCCGGACTGTAATTAAACTAAATAGATAATAAAAAATATTAGCTTTACGAGAAGAATTTGGTGTTCGTAGAAACTAGTTTTCAAGGAATTTATGACGTGATTTTGTTAATATTAACCTATAAGTAAGGTTTATGTTTTTGATAATTACTTTGTTAAAGATTTTAGTTTAATGTTAGTAAAAAATAGTCACATTTTATACAGGAAGTTCCCTTTAAAAAAATAGTACCTAATTCTTGTATTATTAATATAGAATTTTTACTTGTGGTAATAAAAAATAGAATATAAAAAAACTCGGCGTTTTCAATAAACTTTTTAAAATATTACAGATGTCCGATTTTGAGTCCAGTGATTCAGATGACTTATTAGACGCATTGTCCAGCTTGAGAGTGGTGATGAAATAGATTTATTCTAAGAAACAGATAGAGTAAAAAATAAGAACTACTTTGAAATTA
>NW_019416739.1:1634796-1639414 GCF_000390285.2 Anoplophora glabripennis
TTTTTTTAATAAAAAATGTGATCAGAGGTAGGTAGTTTTTTTTATGGATATCAACACAACGAAAAATTTAAAGTTGCATAATAAATCTCTATTACAAGAATTAATCAAAGATTGGTTTAGTAAAATTATTTACTTGTAATATTTTTTTATTCACCGTGAAAGCTAATACAATATAGAAAGCACTGAAACTCTATAATCATTTTCACTCTTTTTTTTTCAAAATATGTACTGAAATTTGAAATTTTTTCAACAAACATTTTAAAAAGTTACAGTATCAAAATTATTTCTTATTTTAAGTAGGAAGACTATTAGAGCATTTAAAAGTGTCTTTAATGCTTGAGTGATTTTAATGCTTTTTATCAAATGTACTTATTTTCTCATGGTGACAAAAAAAATTATCTACGTGAAAATTATTTTACAAAATCAATTTCTGAGTGATCTGTGTAGGGTGAGATTTGTTATGTAATTTTAAATTTAGCGGCGGCAGAATACCTAAAACAAATATTGAGTAGGTAGGTATATAGTTGTAGAGCGTACAACTAGATGGCGCTTGCATCTTTTACCGGCTACAGGTAATTTAACTCACTGTATTACCGATAATTCCTAGAAAAGGAAAGCAATAGAAGTTGGAGAAAGTGTCAACAGTTAGCGCTGTTAATGACCACGAAATCTGTTCAAGTTTCCTATCTATAGTATCATTTATCTAGGATCGTGTTATTATTAACCTATAATTAAGGTTTATGTTTTTGATAATTACTTTGTTAACGATTTCAGTTTAATGTAAGTAAAAAATAGTCACATTTTATACAGGAAGTTCCCTTTAAAAAAATAACAATTCTTGTATTATTAATATGGAATTTTTACTTGTGGTAATAAGAAATAGAATATAAAAAAACTCGCTGTTTTTAAATAAACTTTTTAAAATATTATAGATGTCCGATTTTGAGTCCAGTGATTCAGATGACTTATTAGACGCATTGTCCAGCTTGAGTGATGATGAAATAGATTTACTCTAAGAAACAGAGTAAAAAATAAGAACTACTTTGAAATTATTGTACCTGAATATAGTGGCCAAGTTTTTTAACATTTCCGTGTTAGCATCAGGGAAGTAGCTAACAGAATTGAAGAAACATTTGCAATTTCTAATTATTTCACCCATCATTCTGGTAAATTTTGCATTGCCTTAAGCTCTACAACAACCAGATAAGTTACATACTTGCTAAGTAACTTGTCTCCACAAATTATAGAATGGCCGAGGTAATGAGGTAGTTGTAATCGAACAATATTTTGCCCAATATGAATTTCCAGAGGTTATAGGAATAATTGATGTGACACAAAAATTGATCGGACCTTATATGATGATTTAGAAGTGCTTGAAAAAAATATTAATATACCTGATGCATATGTGCCTCCAAATTAAAATAATCAAAGTCGGCATTATGAAAGAGACGATAGGGAAGGAATTCATATAAGATAGAGTATATCACAATCCATATTTTTTTGAATAACCAATAAATCAATAATATACTATATTAGTGTAATTGAAAACTATGACTATGGAATTATGGTTGGACAATTTGTGTTCTCAGTGCTTCGAGAGTCATATCGCTCTCTTCTTCAGAAGAGATCTGGAAATGTTTCATTTGAAGCTCAGATTGATATGTCTCTCAAAATGTCAAGAAGCTTAAAACATGACAACCAATTGATTCCAAAGTTTTAACAAATTATACTCGTAATAAAGGTCACAAAAAATAGGTAATCTAAATATTTTATAACTGTTTAATATCGATTAGTTTTCTGGGTATATATTTTAAAATTGCTGTAAAATTTAATTCTACTTTCGTAAAATTGTTGATTTAATTCGAACGTAACATGGTTCCACGACTTATTCCAAGGAAGAGTATAGACCAAAATTAATAAGGTATTATAAAGAAATAGTTTATCAATGTTCTATATTTTTGTTATACAGGGTGTTCCTAAATAAGTGTCGCAACGGAAAATTATAAATTCCTCTTGAAAAGAGAAACATATATTTCCTCTTCCAATTTTCTTTCCTGACTTTCGTTTTCGAGATACACGGTGTCAAAACTTTTTTTCAGATTTTTGCCAATATCTTGGGAACCGTTTGAATTACAAGACTGAGTTTTTGTACACACATCACCACTATTAATAGCTACTTGTTGCAAATGTTAAATTTCGTTAAAATTGTTAATTATTACTACCCATCTTTTGAATCACAAGATTTTCGAAACGTTAGCAAAATGTTTGTTTTTGTTTATAAAAAGTATTTTTTCTTGAAAACGGTTGACTTTAGATCAATGAAACAAGAGAACTCTTTTTGTGTAAAATTCATTGGCGCTTCGGAATTTGCTGTCACATGTCAATTTTTCCAGTGGCGTAAAAGTTAGGTGGGAAAAACCCTGACGATACTTTAAAATCTCCATCACTGGCACGTTCAATGAATTCAAGAGGGGTGCGAAAAAGTAGCTCTTAATAGTGGTAATGCGTGTACAAAAACTCAGTCCTGTAGTTCAAACGGTTCCTAAGATATTGGCAAAAAATTTAAAAAAAATGAAAATTTTGACACCGTGTATCTCGAAAACGAAAACCCGGAGAAAAATGGAAGAGGGAAAGAATGTTCCTTTTTTCAAGAGGAATTTACAGTTTTCCGTTGCGACACTTATTTAGGAACACACTGTTATATTTTGTAAAAATAAAATGTTCATCTACCAAAGATTTCAATGTTTTATTAATTGAATCAAAAAACGAAATTATTTGTACCTAATTAAAATAAAAATAAATATTTCTTCATAACAAACGAGTAACAAAGTAAATATATATTACAAATAAAACAGGAACTATTCTTAAAAATAAGTAGTACTTGTCAGTCTATCTCCTTTTTCTTCTTAAAATTTCATTTTGTTCATGAAGCAATTGATTCCATATTTAAATATTTAGTAAAAGTGATCAATTACCAATACAGATCAATCAGCATCGACTACTACACGTATCCTCTCTTTAAATTTTTTATGATATCTGAATTTCAATCAGTTTTTTACTAACAGGAAAGAAACAGCAACTAATTGGAAATGATTTATTCAATTCAGTAATGATAATAACGATGTCACCAGCAAGAATTATATGAAAGATACGAATTTAATTATTTATGCTCGTAATATAAATTACAAGAATATGTACAAATAAATAAAGTATACTTTGTTGCTATTGTCAATATTATGCTCTGAACATATTCATCGTTGCTTTGTCGAGACCTCATCACAAACCAACAAAACTTTTCTTTTATTAAAATGGACAGGATGCTCACTTTCTAGTATAATTTCATTGTAACTTAATTGCTCTTGATTTATTAGCTGTACTTGTTGTAACTGTTGGTCTTGTTGTAGCTGCTGCACCTGTTGTTGCTGGTGTAGCGGATACTCTTGCTGTTGATGCTGCTGCAAAATATATAAAGAAACAATGCATCATTCAATTATACAATATTTTCACTTGTGAAATCTTATTTCTATTTAAAAATTTCTCTACCTTATTGAGAATCAAAGAAGCTGCTTCCAACTTCCGAATTATTCGACCTTTTCCCATAATATTAACCCACTATCAAGTTGTAATACCCCCTTTACATGCAGCCACTGCCGCTGCTACTCGCGCTGCCCGCTGTCCTGCCCTGAATAATTCCAGGGCAGCGTTTGAAGCAAGTGACTGTTTACATACAGCTACATCGCGTCGCTTTATTCTCCAGCTGGATTAAAGGAAGACGTAGAAATTGCCGCGGCACTATGTGTTTTGAGTTTGCAAAATTATATTAATGTTTTAAAAAGAAATGATAGAAAAAAAACGTCCACGTCGAAAAAGGCGATGGTGGGTGACAGCGATTCATCGCAACAGAAAGTTGTAGTCTTTTATTTCGTTAATATCCTGAAAATTTACTTAAACATGTATTTTTGCAGAGGATGTATGACAAACTTTTTGGTAATTATTTACTTTAGTGGCACCACCTCCACTTTTCACAAAATTTTGTCTACCCCCCTATTTTCGATGGTGCTGAACACGAATCTGAAGTTTTTTTTGTACGGTCGAACCCAGTTTTTGTGAATAAAATTTTTCAAAATTCTAACTTGAATATTTCAGATAACACTACGTAGAACTCTGTATATTTTATGTAGCTTTCAGAACATCTGTAATAAACAATGACCATTGTTTAAGAAACACATTTTCCCAAATTTGAACTAAAAAAAAATATGTATTTAATAAATAAAATAATAGTAACTTTATGTGGGATGAACAGAATTGAATGAGAGTGGGGAAACTCAATGTTGTCATCACGAATTACAAATGGCGGATTCAAAAAACTACAAAATTTTTATTTATTAAATACATATCTTTTTACTTGAAATTTACGAAAATGTGTTTCGTGAACAGTGTTAATTGTTCATAACAGATGTTCTGGAAAGCTACATAAAATATACAGAGTTCTACGTAGTGTTATATGCGCGCCATTATTCTATGGCTAAAAATTGGCCTCAATGATTTGGGATCGAGGGGGATTATCCCTCTTTATCCTGCCTCATCTCGTGTAGGCCTGGACAGCCTTCGTAGGTGG
>NW_019416740.1:0-47008 GCF_000390285.2 Anoplophora glabripennis
ACCGCCGCCATTTTGTGACGTCACATCCGCTGCAGACCGCACCCATCTTACGCCGCCATCTTGTGACGTCACATCCGCTGCAGACCGCAGCCATCTTATCCCTACGCAGACCGCCGCCATCTTGTCGAACTCGATGGACACTGGCCATGTGACGTCACATCCGGTCCAGAACCGGCCTAACTAATCTACTCATATGTTCGACCAAAATGCGATAAGTTGAGGTTTTTGAGAAGCTAAATTCCAATTTCAGGAATTTTAATGAGGATTTTAGCTGATTTTTGATGAATTCACGAAGTTTTAATGGAATCTGCGTTGATCACGAATATTGTTGGCCAAAATGTTGCTTATCATTTATGTCCTCACGGCTGTTTTTAAACCACGTATATCATTCACGAGCTCTGCCATGGGATAAACAATCATCACCATAAACTTGGTTCATCAATTGAAACGTTTAGGTAAAAGTTTTACCAACAAAAAACTCTTCGTGCGATACTCTTTTTGTACCAGTGACACAAACATACTGTCCCTGTTGGTACTCTGTGCTGTCACTTTAGAATAATTCCGCTTCTATTCGTCCAAATGTCATGAAAATTTTGACAGTACATCAGTGAAGGATCTATATTTCCTACGCATGTAATAGTCTCGCTAGAAATACTTATTTCTGAAAAATCCTATTTACTGGAACGCAGTTTGTAAGTATACTAGTTTTTTTACTTGTTTGTTATGGCTCTTTGCTCGTCTTAAGTGTCGTTGATGTAGTATTATTTGTATTTGCATTTTTTATTAATTAACACCAAATTTCCTCAGCGGTTAAGCTCTTATTTTTATTCAAAGAAGCTACTCTTAACGTATAGTCCAATCACTTTCAGACATCTTGTATAAATATGAACATTGTTTTTCGTACGGAACATACTTTATATTTGTATAGGTAGATTCCAAAAGAATCGAGGAAATAATAGCATTACAATGATACAAAGCTAGACTGGTCTATCTCCAATAATAAAAACGACGCAGACCATCTATCTTAATCGAATCTATCTTAATCGAACCTAATCGAAATTTTGCGTGATGAGTGATGATTGTGTACGTCTTTTCCCATAAAATAGTTTTATTTATTTATACTTCAGCGATAGTAGAGTAAACAATCTTTTTTCGCATTACTGTAACTGTAAGGATATAAGGATATTTGGAGAGACATATATTTTCCCAAAATAAATTTTGCACTATTTCTAGTAGGCAGAAAGACATTGTTTAGAATCGCATTGTTGTCACGTCAAATGGATAAATTACTGACAGAAATGTTGTGATATAAAATCATTAATTATAAGAATTAAAAATTATATACAAACATCCATTATTCCTAGGCCATATCTTAGATCTTATTACCCAATTTAATGTAATGTAAATAGTACAGAAATAATGAATTATTGAAGATTTATTAGGGTTAGTTAACCTTTCCACATTACATTACATAAATTTGGGTCTTACCCTATTATGAATTAAGTCAACATCTCGGAGAATGGGAGCGACCTATGATGTACCACTTTACACACATTCTCTTTCAGGGATGAATTTGGGAAATTGCCAAGCTACCGCTAGATTGCTCGATCAGCTCAACCCTAATATTCTTTCATAACGACGGCGGCGGCGGCGGCGTGTCGTTTTATGATATTTTGTTGAAACATTTCAGAAATTCCTGATAGACAGACGAGAAATGTGGTAGTTTTAAATGATTTCTGTAACCTTTAGGATTGGACAATGAACTTCGGACTTTATAATTTAATTGACCTCATATTTTTAACCAGCAAACTGTATCAGATAATATGAATATCTTTACAAATTGTTTAATGATAAGATACTTATAACTAAATAATTTTTCTTATATTTCTTAAGTATTTTGTATTTCGTGGTTAAAAATTCCTCGCAGTATTTTTATTTTAGTTGGTATTCATTGTAAAGCACAACAACATTGTAAGAAAAATTGGACTTCTTTTCACTTAATTTCACTCAATAATATATCAATTTCTGTCCACACCTGAACGACTGGAGCAAGTTCACTAACAAAAAGAGTATTTCATTTCAAGTAAAGACTAGTCCTCATGGTACGAAATTACGGATTTCGGATCAGAATGTTCGCATTTTCGTCATTTTTTACTTGTTTTCATTGTGCAGGATTCACGATGCAACATCGGAATGAATTATATTCCCAACATGTTCTCCTGCCATGTTATATTTAACGGCATTTTACGATATTAAAGCATTACTATGGTGTGTTCTAAAAAAGTCATTTTAAATTATCATGTGATAATAAATAAATATTTCATATTTCAAACAGAACCGGATAAATAATAAAATCCCCAAAATATTAAAATATATTTCAACTTCATTGGGGATCCATAGAAAGCCAAGACTTTTCTCTTATGATGTTCTGTAAACACTAACATATGGAATTCCACACTAGCAGTACGAAATTCTGAATCATGAGAACTAACCTTAAAACAGTTAATTACACCATAAGGGAGGTAAGTATTATTCACCAGTCGAGGACGATTTTGCGCCCGAGCGGAGCGAGGGCTGGTCCGAGACTGGTAAATTAAACTTAACTGTTGCGTGGTGTATAACATTTTATCTGCTTCCGCAGTTCTTTATGGTTCATGAAATAAAGATTAGGTTTTATTTTTTGATATTTCTGAATCAATTCATTTTGACGAAATCTTGCAAAGTCGTCTTGGTTGTTTGAATTTTGTCGTTTCTAAGGTACGTGTTTATAAACAAAGCTACATAAATGTTGCAAATTTGCTAGTTTTGAATTATTATTTCTATATGAGTGATTTTCAAATAGAAAATGCAGCAAATGCTGCCTGCGAATTTTTATTGCCCGAGAAGTCGAAAGTGCACTACGGACGAGCATATAGAAATTTCGAAGAATGGTGCCAGAACATAAATACTGGTGTTTCTGAAATGTCACTGCTAGCATATTTCATGGAGAAGTCAAGAAGAACGTGAAACGAAAAAATAACGGCTATACACCTAAAAAGTCAAACGTTTTTACAAGAGAGTCAACCATTTTCTTGATAACACATATTTTCTAACGAAGGTAGTGACGGTCTTAGGCATTGCAGGAGCATGCCGTTCTGATGAGTTATGCAAACTTACTTTGGACAAAGTCAATTTAAAAAATTTCGATGACATTATGTAGTTACAATTCCAGATTCTAAAAATGGTATGTCATTTACGTTTACAATTACTTCTCGTTTGGGTTCTGTTCCTCACCTAGATATTCTAAAGAAATATATCAGGATTAGATTGGAAATTAAAACTGAAATTTCACGCTTTTTTATGCGCTATCAAGCAGGTATATGTTACATCCAACCAGTCGGCAAGAATAATATGTTTCCTAAGTAATAAGATTGCACAGTTTTTGAAACTAGAACATCCTGAAACATATACAGGCCATTCATTCCGAAGAACATCGGCAACGTTACTGGCTAATGCAGGAGTAGATGTATTAGCAATCAAGAGACATGGTTGGTGGAAATCAACAACAATTGCAAAAAGTTGTGTTGCTGACAGTTTAAGTAACACAAATGAAATAGCCAACAGGATTCTTAACAATGATACTTCAAGTCCAGGTTCTAGTAGTACGTCGCATCATGCTGCTTTAATGGATCACTCATATAATATTGAGCCTCCGATGATTGAAATGGAGCGGTCAAATCATTTTGAGAAAAATGTGACAATTAGTAAACGCGAGGGGAATAATTATCTACATTTTATATATGTTACTAAATGTAATAACTGTACAATTGCTATAAATATTCATTCATAATAATTAATAAAATGTAATGTTCATCAAATATTTCTATTTATTTGTTCATAAAATATGCATTTATAACTCGAAATCGCTTTTTTCTCTAGAGAGCTACATCAAAGTTGAAGATGTTAAAAAATAACTAAGGAATAACAAATGATAAACATAGGAGCAATACAAGTATAAAATCAATAATGGAGATATTATATTGAAAGATAGAATAAAGGCTGGTCACACTAAGAATAACTTGAATAATTTTCATGAATATGGAAAAGTATTTCAAAATATAATTTATGAGGAATTTTAATCAAGGTCATATTTGTAGCTATCGAGTGTATCAAAACTGTACAGAATTCAGCTATATCTGTTCCTCTGAAGAAAAGGAGAAATAAGTGAAAAGATACAAAAGAACTTTTAACTACTACCATCTACAAATAAAGGGAGAGATGGTCAATGAAAAATTTAAAAAATATTTCGAAAATTTTTGAGAACGATATAAATTTTTCAAAAAATGTCAAATAACACCGAAACTCTGGTCTAAAGCTGTTTTAACAAATGGTCCTGCATCCATCCATTTGGCCAGGAACTCGAAACTGTAATAATGTATAGATTGTTCCATATAAAAGAAGGTAGTGGTGTCTCCATTGAATAAGAGAGCGTACAAAAAACACGGAAAAGAAAAAAATCCATACAATTAATAACGCAAACAGGTAGTGTTATAGTGTTTCACTTTTATGCAATATTTTTTAAAAACATGAAAATTAAACAACTGTTTATGCACGGGATATTACCCTTATACGAACTATTCCATGCACATGTTTTGAATTTTCTGGTACTTGTTCTACATATAATTCCTCACAATTTTCTTGAATTACCTTCACATTACCAATTCTTTTAGAAATTTTTATATTATCTTCGCGTGTGCACCAAATTTCTTTAGCGGTTTAGCCCTCGTTTTCATCCAATGACGCTACTCTTGAAATATAATCTATTCGGATACCCTTTACAAATATCAGCACTTCCTCAACTTTGTATAGACGCATTCCAATATTCTAGGAAATAATACTTTCCTGGAATGCAGTGACGCAGAGTTGGAGGGATCTATCTCCAATAATGAAAACGATACGGCCCATATAAGGAATGCTTAATCGAATCTAACGATTTCACGTGATAAATGATGACGCCTTTTTCCATAAAATAATTTTATTTATTTACTCTTTAGTGATAGCAGATAATATTATCTTTTTTCAGTATTGTTATTTTTCCCAAAACGAATTTTACACCATTTCTAATAAGCAGAAACACATTGTTCAAGAACATATAAGTTTAACATTATTTGAAAATAGAACTATTTTTTGCTGCAATTGTATACATTTTCATAACTCTAGTGTCTGTGAAAACATTTATAACTTATGAGGATATCTACTTCTTAGTAAAGATCTTATACAATATGAATTTTTTTAAATGTATAGATACTGGTTATTGCATCACCCTGTATTTTACCATGTTCCTTCTTATTCTTCTCTAGCAAGATCATAAAAAAATCATGACAAGCGATGTAAAGATACTTATAATTAAATTATTAATATTAGAAGTTAAGTGAATAATTCACATGAAAAGATAAAAATGAGTTCTGAGGTTCTCATTGAAGGGATATTAATAAATCGAGTTTTGTGACAAGAATAAGGTATATGGCAGGTGCGTGGGGTAATAATTTTTACATGGGCTCCAGGAAAACGTTGGCTTTTTATTATACCTGTGCTTAGAGACACGATACCGCCATTTATTTTACCCAGTCGGAGCCTGATTTCAGGTCGTCGTTGATCTGGTTTACTGTGTTCACTTTTAACGCTGAGTCGACGGATTAAAATTTATTGTTATACTTTCCCGGCCGGATAATTAGCACGTTATAATGGCACGGATTTTTAAACGTTAGTGGTAATGAAAGTGAAAACGTCTACGTATTAAGGTCGCAAATTTAACCTGATATATTTCCTAGATGGCAAACGGTTGATGAATGATGATTCATATTGCAGTAAACGAAAAATTTATAACCAGCGGAAGACATTAATAAATGCCGCATATCGTAAAATTCGAGTACAATTTTGTAGAATTCTCATAACAAAGAAAATTTGAAATAAAAAAAAATGAGAATGTATTCAGTTCAGTAGGTATTTGACAATTCAAATAATGTCAAATATGAATAAAAAGTAGTTTTCTAATAACTGTTGTTGCTTTAGTATAATTCAATACAAAGCTCTAGAAACTATAACGAATTGATTGACACCTCCGTAAAGTTTTTCAAAACACATGTTACTAATTTTTTAAGCAGTGCATGTATTTAATTTTTGAATCTCAGTATTATTGACCTCTGACATTAACCTAGTTTATATGATATATTTCTATATTACTAAAAAAAGTTATAAATTTCTAAAAAAAAATAATCTTAAATAATAAATTTAAGCAGAATTCGATCAAGTTTCGAAGGCTTACAGCAGAGGAGGTTAGCATCCGCTGAAGTACACACCTGGTATAATACGACGGTATGGTAACCAGGTAAAATATAAACTGTCACTTTAATTTGGCGAAATAGTATTAACGAAATAGTCATCACCTAACGCGGTGATTATTTCAGTGTTCGTTAACGGACAATTTTTGTGTTTTCAAATCTTTGTGTGATATGAAAAAGAGAGGAGCTGCTATGGTTAGATGCTACTTTTTGTTAGTAGCACAGATGACGATATCAGATAGATTATTGCGAATACGAAAATGTTTGTAAGATTGGTTTAATATTTAAAAGATCGCGGGAGCTTTGAACACCAATAGGTTGGACGTGAACAAATTCAGAGTATGAGAATGGAAGAGGGTTCTAGAACTAGTACTCAAAGATCATCCACAAGATTTCAAGTATGCAGTAAAAATCAGATAAGAAAACATATGATTATTATTTGTATATTTCATAATTTATTTATTATTCTTTGGCGTTTCTCTTAGATTACCTGTTAGGTACTATTTTATGGATAGACCTCAGGGCGGACACATATTCGATAAATGTAACGCGCGAAAGAGCAGTACTTTATGGCGAGTGGTGGGAAATTTGCTTTTTAATTTTGCTGTTTAACAACCTTTACTTTAAATTCTGAGATTTGGCAACAACGCATAGCGCAGATTCCTATTGTGCATGCAATGTGACTACGTTGTTTAAGTCACACTAGCTTATCCAGCGGCGGGGTATGAAAATTACTAAAGGTTAAAAAATAATTTTCTAGCCCGTATATATAGCCTCCGTATAAATATGACTTCCTTTCCAAGTTATACCCTGTTATACGCGCTCTATACGCACTTCTATAAAGCCGTCACCTCCATTAATATCACAAGAAAATCTAAACTTAATGGTTACCTGGAATTAACATTTCTAACAATTTGAGAGTTAATTCAGTTGTAAATTTTGTATATGTTGTAGATACTCTACAACTTCGCCAATAAAGTAGTAAACTTTTAGTTTAGGTTCCACTATATTCGTTTTGTTCTAGTTTGGAACAACATTATACACCAAGTAAATAAAGCTATAAATTCTATTAAGTGGTTAGGACCGTCGTGTGGGGTACTTATTTATACGAGTAGTTCAGGTTTCAGTGCTAGCGTACGTCGACAGCCAATTTCTATAAAGGATCTAAAATTGATACCTCTCGACAGTTTTGTTGCAGGGGTATTGGAACTAGATAAAACTGTGAATATATATCTCTTGCAGAAATTCCAAATATTTATTTTTTATACGATTCACAAAAAAATTTCCTAAGATTCTATAAAAATTAATTTCATTTTGAATCTATGAAGGACAATATAACCCGCAAATTGAATTATCGTACAAGGAGTTATAGTTTTTCTGTGGTATGAATATAGTACGGAGTGCCTAAAAATAAGTGAAATAATGACGCCAGGGGCGATCTAGGCCAACTTGTCCTCAAGGTTATGTCTTCATAACTTTTGCATATCCTATTTTTATGTAATTTGATTAAGTTTTCCTGAATCTGCAATCGATTCTGAACAAAAAATGTGCTTTTGTTTAGTAGCTAAAAAATGAACCGTTTTAGAGAAAATTGGGTTTAAAGTATCGTCTGCATTAATTCGTAGAAAAGTTCATGTAAAAATTTTATTTCCTGTTATCTAGTAGGTACCTGTCATTATAAAAAACAAAGTTGTTTACAAGCGTACATATCATATCAAAATTAATTGCAGTACTCGAAGTTACGAGAAATTAAGTTTACAACACAACAAGATATTAAGCATTATGAAATTTTCCAACAACGAATACGCCGATATGATATTTGTCTAGGGTTTCTATGATGGAAATTCATAGGTGGCCTTACGAGAGCCTTACATTTACAGAACGCTGGATTGGGAAAAATGGACCTATTATGTGGCCTCATAGGTTCCCTGACCTCAACCCGCTTGATTTTTTTTACTGAGGTTATATGGTGTATGCCAAACCTAGAAACACGAGAGACGATTTACTTCAAAAAAATTAATACAGCCGCCGAGCAAATTCAAGCAACCGCTGATTTGCGAAGGGTTTACAATTCCTTGGTCAAACGATGTCGGACATGAATTGAAGTAAATGGACAGCATTTCGAGCATTTATTGAAATAATTGTTTTCTATTTACTTATATTTTTAATATTGTCATTTTGCTGACATAATTTCGTTTCTGTTACATAATTTTCTATTTTATTTTTAATTTCCCTATACGTAACCAATTATTAAATAATTCATAGAAAACTTGTTTAGTTTCTTCATGTTCATTGAGCAGCAGCTACATGGGAAACGGTAAACAACATTTTTTTTTATAAATGACAGGTATCTACTATAACAAGAAATAAATAAAAACTACATGCATTTTTCTACGAACTAATGCAGTCGATACTTTAGACCCAATTTACTCGAAAAAGGGTTTTTGAGTTATTGCGGAAAGTTGTTATTATTATTCTTTTTTAAATAACACCCTGTAACTCAGTGAGAGTGCTTCGCAGAAGAAATTTTTATAATAATTTTAACCTTATTTTGGTTTGATCTACCCTCTGGTAAATTTTTGTAGCTGACATTGGGACACCCTATATAGAGTTAGGTTAAGATAATATAATGAGTGTTTAATATAATTTTTATAAAAATTGCCTAAAAACTGACTTGATCTGGATGCTTATTATATCATACAAATGGCTTCTGAAATTCGCTTTTAAGCTGTAAAGACGATAAGCAGGTGAATTATTTTGCGTATGAAAAACAGCACTTTTATGTGCTATGTATATAAATGTCAAGTTGATAAAGAAGGACTGTTGATTTATAATTAAATATTAATTGAAAGAGTCCTGCTAAAAATGTATATCTCTAAGGGGAGTAAATGTGAATTATGACTGTAGAGACAGTGATAAATTATGCTATCAGGATTATTATTTACCAGAAGCTCTGCTAAATGTTTGTGTATTATATTCACGTTTCATTTTTAACAAAAAGCGGATTACATTAAAAAAAAGTAATTATTTGGTTTGTCAAACCGTCCTAATTAGATTTCTTATTTGTGCACAGGCTGAAAGCGGTAATTTAAATTTGTCGACTTGGACTGTTAAATTTAAGCTTAAATTTTTATTCAGAAATATAAAAAGAAATTAATACACTTGGAAAAATTGTATTTATCTGTCGCAGAGGAACGTCGAGGGTTCCTCAAATATAAACCAGAATACAACATCCAGAGAGGTTCCTATTTAAAAAATTAGATTTGACCTTCAAATGGCCTTGAAAGTCAAGGTCAATGTCAAATTAAAAGTCACCATCCGATGTCCCCTTCGAACCCAACAACTTTTGTAAGAGTTATTTCCGGATTGGTAGCTTCTCTGACGAGATATTCAGGTGTGTAATGTGTAATTTAAATATTTTGTCTTTGAAATAACCTTTAAAGGTTATTCAATCCTATCTAAACATAAAATTTTGCGCTCTTTCCGAATCCGGGGTCAGAAATAGAGGTTCCTATTTAAAAATTTAAATTTGACCTTTAAATAAACTTGTAGGTCAAGGTCGTGGATCCAAGGTCACCATCCGATATCCCCCTCCGAACCCAACAATTTTCCTAATGGTTATTTTTGGATTGGTGGCCTCCCCGACGAGATAGGTGCGTAATTTGAAATGGGACACCCTGTATATATACATATATAGCGAATATAATTGGTAAACTGCTTTGTGTGGCACTAACCACCCAGGTGATTTAATCTGTTGCAAAACACATCGTTAAATTCCCGGATAGAGAATGAGTTAACCACGGATTATGTGTAATATTAATGAATATTGATTGAAATATGTACAATTCTTGATTCAACTTTGACTTCTGAAGAAACAATAATGTATATATAATTTCAACAAAAATTGAATCAAATTAACTTGGCTTCCTATTCTTTGAAGCAAATGTACTTCCGTATAGAAAAGTTGTATAGAAAAGTAACAAATAAGTTGGAATAAGTTACACATTCATCCAAGTTTTAAAGAAAAAATTTCCGTTCATATTTGATTCCCTGCTGTATAATACGCCAGATACTATAAAACTGCTGTTACCCCTCAAATACGCAGAAGTTTTGAGGCTTTCGTAAATAAAATTCTCTTAATAACGACGCCAGCTGAGTGGAAGAAAGTTCTCATTGACAATTGTAATGAAAAATAACTTTTATGACTGTAAAATCCGTTACTCGGTACTATACAACACAATAATTTGTTAACTAAATTCATATAAGTCTTTCTGAAGTATGTCCAAATAAATTTATCTATCATTTATCAAATTGGTAGGTATATCTATATATTATTTATATGCAACAAACAAATAGATATCGATATAGGATGGTTAACCTGTAGGTAGGTACTAGTTGAAATATTTACACTTAAAATCTTATTTAATCTTCTAATTTCTTATTAGATTTTCGTTTTCTATTTTTATAATACAAACACATACACATTGTAGCAGATCAAACACTTAAGAAAGAGAATTATTGGATGTACTGGAGACATCAATAATGGTTCCAATAACGTGGACGGAAAACAGTCTTTTCAATAAATGTGCGTTTAATTGGAATTGCTGACGACCTCATCAATTAAGATTTAATGGACAATTTACTGATGTTGCTAGAAGACGGTTTGACTGTGACGTCGTTATAAAATGTGTCTACTCAAATAAGACACCGGATGTGATTTATCACCATGAAACATCATTTTGGGTTAGTTTGGTCAGGACAAGCAAAACCCTACCATGACCTCCTACATTTCCAAATTATATATCTATTTTAAGTACATAGTGGAACAACAACATATCATATTTAAGTATTATATAAGCATTTGCCATTACATGAGCTTAAAAGGCTTGAAATAACTACAGGGTGTTAAAATTTTCAGAAGAAAAAGTAATTTCTTTTACAATTGTTATTATCTAAAATCATATCATTTTGTCTCCGACTTTGTAAAATTATATTGGTTGTTTAAGAATATAATAGAAAACTAAATTTATTAATATTATGTTTGGCATAATATGTTTAAGAGTTTTAAACAATATTTTGACTTATGAGTTTTAAAGTGTTTTTAATACGTGTTAATTTTTTTTTTTTAGATATATAGATAGATAGATAAAACCCGAAACGATCGTAAAAAACAATTTTTGGATGAATAACAAACTAAGTGTTTTTTTAACAATTACCCAGGAAATAAATAATTTTCAAGAATTAATTATAAGGACAGGAAATTATATATATTTAAGATAAATAAATGGAGACAGATATAGAAACAAAATTTTGTAAGCGCAATACATGAATAAATTGATATTCAATGTGAAAAAATTCTGTCTTGAAGTGTCATATATTTTATGACGCTTCAAGACAGAATTAGATATAATGGTTACATTTTTCTCAAGTAATAATCCAACACGTCCTTGGAAAAAAGTTATTATGGAAATTCAAATTTTATTTTGCACCAAATGATAGTTTTGCTAAATTTACATTTTATAAAGATGCTACATTTAGATAAATTTATAATGTATTTAATTATTTTAGGGTGTTGAAAACAGTTCATGTGCCTCAATACACTGTACATCCGATTGACTGAAATTTTCACTCATTAGTAGGTATGAGTACAACTTAGTGAAATTATTGCATCAGAAATGAGTGAGTTTTACTCAAATCCGAGTTACTGCTGACTATCAATTGAGTGACTTTTGACTCTATTCTGAGTATATAAAACCAATTTAGAGTTGGCTTCTTCTCTAATATGATTTAGATTTAACTATTATTGGGTAATTTTTTTACTCAGACTTGGTTTTTAATTAACTATCTAAATATTGAGTGCAAAAATAAATCACTCATAAATGATTAATTGGGATATACAATGTTGAAATTAATTAGATGCTATACAACGTGTTCTGCAAATGCTGAACATTCCAATTAGGAGATATTGTGAAAATAATGTCTCACTTCTAATTTCCCTTCAAAATTGGTACTTTGTAATAACTTTTTGTAATTTATTAAATTTATATAATTTTTGGATAAAAACCATGTTTTTGAAATTAAGTCTACTAACGTGTACAATTTACTTAATAAATGCTTCCATATTATTAACGTTTGGAGTGGTTTTGCACCATTTTATATTTTCTTAAAATTTTAATTTAAATATCATTGTCATAAACAACTAAACAGTCATGGTGGTTTCAACACAGATTTGTTTGAGAGACAATAATTAGTTTAAATATAATCACAAATGAGTAAAATGATCAAAATGCCCAATATTGAGTACCTGAATGAAAATGTACTCAATAATTTCAATCAATGAATTCACTCCGAACATTTATTGCTTTCACTCACACCGATTTTTTTTACAGTATACACTTTTAGATACATCTTATCATATATCCTCTTAATCTTTCAAGGAGATTGTGCCGACATCCTTTTCTTTGAAAACTTTGACATGTTACGTCTCTAAAAGGGCGCTACTTTGGTACATATTTATAGGTATACATAAATATTATTAAAGTTATAAAATGACGTAGCTAAATACCTCGAAGGGATTGTCCTTACCAGAAAATTATGTGAAATTCCAAATTAAATATTTTTTTCTTTTCAACGAATTTAGAAATTTTGCAAACATTGGATGTCAAAGTATTTAGTATTATGCTATTTTAACATCAAGGAAAAGACACAAATAGGATCTATATGAAAAATTTCACAAATCTGGTGCTCGTTTTTGTTATCCAAAATATCATTTCAGTATATTAATTTTTATGTATTCTCTAATCGGAAAATAATGTGAAGAAGTTTTTCAACAATCTAAAATTTTTCAAAAAAATATTTAATTAACAAAAATAAAGATTTTAATACTTACTAAGTGAACTGAAAGCTCGAGATGAACTAGTCTACAAAATGCATGTGTTACCTATTTTTGAAAATAAATTTTTAAATTTATTAAAAAGTTTAAAAAGACATTTCAAGAAAAAAATTGCGCAACTTGACCTTTGATTTGTTTCGGATTTTTAAAACAAATTCAAAAATATTCGTTTTAATGCAATTATCTACACGCACATTATTATTGCAATAAATTGTTAGGTACCTAAATACTTGTTCAAATATTAACATGTTACTTTTATTTAATATACTTGTAACATATGCAATAAATAAAAGCAAAGTCAATTCTATTTGCCCATAGAAAGCGTAGGGAAGCAATTAATTTGACAGAGATATATTTTGGCAATACTTGCGTCAATATATCTCCTTAAACTGAATTATTTACTCTTGCAGTAAGAATTGATAGCAACGGCAATAAATAAGGTCAGGTAACACTCCCAGGACAACGATATACCCTTAACAGTGTAACGACCAAAGGTCGATGCTTTAACGATACTAACTTAACTCAATTTCCACTTATCACATCGTTACTGTTTGCCATTTTTTCGTAAAATATTTAATACGTATTTCGTGAAAAAGAAAATATTAAATTTTGCGCTTCTAATTATTGCGTCTGATGACATCTCGGATGACGTAACTAGTGAAAGTTTAGCCATTACAATTATTATTCGAGCTACTATAAAGACAAATGATTCAATTCTATGATTGACAGACAAACAAACAGTTCCAGTTTAAGTTTGTCATATATGGTTTGGCGTTTCGTTACTACTAAATCATGTCCATTGCAGATCTACACTGAAGCCACTAAGTATTGCCAATTTTGAAATTATTTTCTGACGACACATTCTAAATATTTTTGCAAATTAGAATTTGTCATAAAATTCTGGTACGGTGGTACGAATAGTTTAACATTCGGTTGCGATATTGCCAAATTATGTAGACAATTCTTTATATTCTTCCAAAGGAACGGAAGGCGAAGTGCAACTCCGACCAACAGTAAGAACAGTGGGTAGAAATAGGAGATAAGGATGATACAGTCAGTACAATATTTGTTGAGATAGAATCCAAGAAAAGAGGAAGCCAATAAAGTTCTGTTAACTACTGTAACAATTTACAGCGGCAGGGGTGTGCCTTGTAATTTTTCGCGTTATTTTCAGAACATTAAAATAATGATATACATTAAACACGATACGTACTCTTCGATTGGGAATTAAATTCATTTCTTTGGAACAAAATTCATATTTTTTTCCAGTTCAGATTAAAAAAAATCGCTGAAACAGGTCAATTAGTAAATAGAAATTGTCACTTTTCTGCAATATTTTCTATTTTTTTGAGCCATGTTTGACATACATATAACATTCCCGACATTTTTTTAAATAGAACGCTCATTTTAAGTATGAATAGATTGCCGTTCTAAAGACGAATTCAGCGAAATTATACCTACTTTTTTGTCATAGTTGTCAAAAAATGGAGGAATTAAATGAAAACAACAATTTAGTACTACTTTTTATTTTATTGCAGCAAATGTTCAATGTCGCCCCAAATGTACAATGCCCAATTTGGTGTTTAAAGTTATCAATTACATTTTGAATAACATTTGGTGTTATGTTTCGGACTTCTTTGATATGATTTTTCAATCCTTGTGTCTGGTCTGCTCACATACACTTTGATCCTTCTGCCTATCCATCGATTTGGGAAAATTTCATTAAGGTAATTTCTTACATCGAGGCGAAAATGTGGAGGGGTACCATCTTGTTGGAACCAGACATCACCAGCAGGCATATTGTGCTCATTAGGGTTAGGAAAAATTAATTCCAGGGCTGAAATCAGCAGAAAAAAATCCAAATAAATGTTGCCTGTCAAATTGCCCTCGAAAAACTAAGGTTTCCGTATGCGATTTCCTACTATTCCAGCCCAAACATTCACTTTTTCCGGCCGTTGTGTATGTTTTTCTTGCATCCAATGCGGATTTTCTGGGCTCCAAAACCCAGTATTTTGTCTGTTCACGGTTCCGTTTCAGCAAAAAATTGCTTCGTCAGTGAAAATTATGTGATTCTTTCAAATAAATTTCTAATTTCCTCGCAAAACTGTAATCTTCTGCGTCATCTGCCCATAATTCTTGTAAGACGTTAACTTTCTAAGGATGCCACTTTTGAGACTTCAGAGTTCTGTGAACTGAAGACTTCGACAAGTTTTGGCTGAGATAGATCTAATGGATGAGTGAGGATTTTCAGTAACGGCGAGTATCACATTTTGACGGTCATTTTCGCTTTCCGTTCTTCGCCCTCCTGATTCAGATAAATCTTTTATACTTCCGGTTTCTTCAAACTTTTTGGATATATACTTTACTTATTGCAGCACGACTAATTCTCTGGTCTGAATATTTATGGTGAAATAAGTCACATACCTCCTGTTGACTACGGATTTTATCTCCGCATCCAATCATATAATTAAAATTTCAATTCTTTGTTTTTTGCTTAAACAGGCAACCATTTTTCAAAATAATTTAACAACTAATGAATTGTATCTAAAACGATTCACGTTATACTGGTGAATTTTATGTGTTTTTTCCTAGAAAGTAGAAAGTAGAAAAGATTAATAAAGAGTAGGTACGTTTTTTAAAGTACAGAAGAAACTATGATTATTTGAAATAGTCGTCAGTACGACATAAAAGACATTTTTTTACATTCTTTGACAACTATGACAAAAAAGTAGGTATAATCTTATATCGTTGAAGGACTATCTATTTCTACTATTAAATAAAGAGCATCCCATTAGAAAAAATTGTCGGTAATGTTATAGTTCTATCAAACATGGCTAAAAAAAATAGAAAATATCGCAGAAAAGTGACAATTTCTATTTACTAATTGACCTGTTTCAGCGATTTTTTAAAATCTGAACTGGAAAAAAAGTGAATTTTGTTTTGTTGCATCATTTAGGGACATAGTGTATAATTCTTGATAGACAGAGACAATATTTTGGCTGAAACACTAGAGGGAGTCAATAGAAATCCAGAGAATTCGAGATAATTTCAATCTACGGCTTAGAATTATTTGTAATTTGAAAACGAATAAATTTTCAGTTCAAGCAACCTGTTAAAATATATAATAATTACCACATGTCAATAGTTACAAACAATTTCAGAGCGAAAACATAGATCACTTAAAACTTGTAAAACAATTTTTATTTATACAAAGTTTTATTGTATAGACAATAGACATGTCAACTTAATATAATAAGTTTCAAACATTTTCTCAAAATTTTCAAATTCAATGCAATTTCATTATGTTTGTATATTGTTTTACTTTCTCTACCCTTCATGAAGGTTATAGTTACTTTCGAAAATTCTGGAGATATTTTGCTATTTTATGAAAATTGTTGAAGAAACATTAAAACTATTTTAATATCTAACTGTTAATAACTGAACTTATCTAATCTAGTCTTGTTTCCTAGGCTGGTCTAGATATTTTAAATAATAATTCTATAGTTTAGGGGCATAAAACAATATATTAAATATGACTAATTTAACGGAACGCTTCATAATTAACCTACTTGGAACGAAAAGTACTTACTGTGTAATATTTATTAAAATTTCTCCGAAGACATCTCTATATTCATTTAAGAAAATGATATTAATGTAGGCAAACATTTACATTTCTGGGTATCAAGAATTTATTTGATCTTAATATTTGCAAAGGTATTATAAATAGAATTGAAGTATGAAAAAAAGCCACGAATTTGAATGGTATTCTTAGGTTGGTATTTTCCAATTTCATATTTAAAACTTCAAAAAATGGCTACTTAATGTTTAAATTACGAATTTACATCTCTTTAGAATGGATTATTCAAATTTTATTAACTGATACGGAAACTCAGTTTTTCCGCTTCAATGTTTCTGATATTTCCTATTAAAATCCGAGGTTTAATATATTTGAATCCTACAGAAGAGAAATTATACCCGCCGGGATTAATGTTAAAGTTGTAAGTTAAATGAGGTTTATCAGGTGCTCTTGTGTACGATGAAAAGCTACCACTTTCTACTTTTGAAATGTCAAATTTTTAATAAGAAAAATTACGGCACGATAAAATTTTACGTCCCGGAAAACAATTTGAAATCGTTGCCAAGCATAAAGTGCAGCGTTTTACGATAGAAGTTTTAATCCACAGGGGAGCGAACAATCAACATAATCTGCCATTGTGAGGAAATATATGCGTCTTACTTCTACAGGTATAAGCCCTGATAATGGAAATTTCTTAGCTTCCAAATGTGCATTTTATTGAAGTTTCTGGAGACCTATTTATGAGTAGAGAAAATTCGGAAGGGAAGGAATTACATTAACACTAAATTTCAGATACCATCCTTCTCAACAGATAATCAAGTGTCTTTCAAGACATTAAATTCCCAATGTTCTAAGGATGTCATTACTGAGAAATAAATTAGGTACGTAATGTGTTTTAATTGTTATCGAAACGATCTACACGATCATTGTTTATTTATTGTTGTGATAAAAATCAACGTTGTTTTAATATGGACAGTGGTGATGATGTTCGGGTGTCCGGGATACCACCAGAGTTAGTAGCAGATGCAAAAATGTAATTTTAAAATTATTATCAAATAAATCTAGGGAAAAGTATGAATTCGTTTACTAACGTTTTAAGACTTATTATCTTGAAATACGACCTCCCGATCTGAAAATATTATGATTGCATACTTTTCCTATTTATCTACAAAGTTGAAGGCATATACATTATAGTCAAATTAATCCGTGCTGAGAGCAATACGCTTAGTAGAAAGGAAGACACTTATCAAAATATTTCAAATTACGTATTTTCCTGAAATGTCAAGGTGACAAATTAAAACCAAAGAAGTGAAAAGTTTTGTCATATAAACAACTTACTCATACACCAGATAATATGTATTTAATGAATAAGGTACTTTTAGATGTGAAAATTTTAAAATATCTATATTGCAATAATTTCGTGAGATGTAAATTTTTTCTTACCTTTACTTGCTTATATTATGATTTTTCTTCTTCTTCTCAACAGACCTTTTCTCTTCTTGTTGAGCGCCAGCTCATGTGAGCGTAAACTTTAATTTAAATTTTGTCTGCTAATATTTTGAGAAAGTCTTTGTTAATTTTTTTAAATAAAATGAAAATTCCTTAGCATGAGTTATCTTACCTCAGGGTGAGAAAGGCTTTTTGATTTCAAAATTTTATATTAATTAATTATTTGGCAATTGATACTAAAACAAAAACAAAACTGGTATTTAAATTTTACTTATTATATTTCTTATAGAAAAGTGATTTCAAACTAATTCAATTCCAAGCATCCATTGTAATTTATATTAAATAAACAAATTTGATGTAACTGGTTAACAATTTGATTTATTTTGTCTATGGTCAATGTAAAAAACTTGTTACACTTCCGTGATCAGAAGTAAACTAATCTTTCTCTACTCTATGCTACGCCAAATCGTAAACTAAATCTTAAACTAAACAATGATACCCATTCAACAGTTGGATATTCCGTATTAAATCTAACACATTCAGTTCTTTATACCTTTCTTAGTCTGCCTCAACACAATATTTCTTATTCATTTGTCCTTGTTGTATTTCACGTTCTACTCTGCATCTAGTCCTGTCAATGTTCTTGGTTTAGCATCTGTCAATTTAGTTCATGTATGGTATTCTCATCTACTATTCCGTTCTTTCTCTTTCTTGATTGGGAATTAGGTTATGTTGTTTTCCCCGCAGATTGTTTTGTTCTCTATAATAGGATTTACTTTTGTATTTTCGTTAACTAAACTTACTTGTGCCCATTTATTCCGTCAACTTCACTCAAATAGTAAATAAAATTTGATTAATGTACTCCCTGGTATCGGTATGTGTTCCTTTTCTTATGACTTTCTTTGGACAATAACAACTTTTTCCTTATTTCATCAAACTTATACTCTTCAAACTTCTATTCTTTATACAAATTTTTAATTATTTTTTATTTTTCTTTAACAATTACTTCTTCTCTATTTCATAAAATTTATATTCTTCAAACTTCTATGCTTTGTACAAATTTTAATTCTTCTTGATTCTTCTTCGACAATCACTTATTTATTCTTCTTATTCTTTCATAAAAATTCTTTTAAACTTTCAAATTTTTTTCTTATTGATGCTTTTCATCTCCTAGTTACCCGACATTTTTCTTTCATGTCCCACTATTTTTTAAATCACATTCTTAATTCTAGTCATACAAATTACCAATCACAAATATAAATTTTGAATATAATTCAATACATGACATTTAATAAAATTTTTGTTTGAAATCCTCTTTCTCTTTAATTAATTAAAGTAGCACGCAGTTAATATACGCGCCATATAGTATATGTAGTGTTACTACATCTATGAATGGTCACCACTACTCGATAACTAGGCTTCAATACAATCCCACTGATAAAGAGCAACCTGCAATTTCACAGGTACTATGTAAACATATCGCCAACTAAGCGAATCGACGTAACTTCTTTGAGGGCTGCGTATCTCGACTCCCATTGAATCAAATCTAGAAAATAGTTAGGATTATTCGTTGGCCAAACCCATCAGACATATACCGGTTTGGACCTTATTAGCTCTAGCCGTGCGCCGAGTGTAGACTCACTGTTTGTACATGGAACATTAAAAATAGCATCATCATCCGTCAGTTTTCTCACCTATGGCAGCTCTGGTGAGTTCGACTGACGAATGATCCTATCAATTTACTAGACGTTTCTGACATAATTCAATGCTGGTCGGGGCACTAGCCATCAGAGTAGCAGTGCAATCTGTCGAAATGGCCAATGAGCATCGTATATCTTTATTGTGTTGTGCTTCAAATTTTTTAATCAACTAGTGAAAAGGACGCTCCTGACTAAAATTTTGAAATTATATTTTAACCATTAGAGTTAAAACCTAATAAATATCCTAATTTCCTCTTTTTTTTCGAACAGTTTCAGAGATATACCGAAACATTTTCAGTGGCTCACCTTTACTGAGCGTAACCCCCTTTGAGAATATTTATTCGACTATATTAATATAAACTTTTCCTCTTATTTTTAATCTTAGAAATTGCAAGCTAACTTCGAGATATCCTTATATTCATTCGATTAACCACAAACAGGACTGAGACATCACAAGAAGGCCTAAACCTTTAATCTAAAATCCTGGCCATTCCTCAAAAGAATCTTATTAAAAAACTTTAATGCTAATTAAGCATCACAGAAATCCACTGCCTTCCTTTTAAATCTTACAAACTTGTACATCGATATACACTGTAAAAATTCGCTCAAATTCAATCGGTTTTATTCAATAATGTAACAATTTCTCAATAATGTATCAATATCCACACCCGGGTGAGTGAAATTTTATGAGTGGAACTATTGCATCAGAAGTGAGTGAATTTTACTCAAATTCGAGTTTCTCCTAACAAGTAAATGACTTTAGACTCTATTCTGAGTGTGTCAAATCAATTAAGAGTTGACTTTTTCTCTAATTTGATTTAAATTTAACTATTATTGAGTAATTGAAGATAGGAATAGACAAAGACAACGCACGACAACTATATAGTGGAGTGGGATCACTGAATAATGAGGACATTTACTACGACTTAGCTACAAGTGCACCCAATTACGAGTTTATTTGCAGAATTTATTTAACAGGTACCTATATTTGAGTGAAAGTACTCAGTTTTAGTTCAAATATTATTACAAATGAATAAAATTATCAAAATGCCCAATATTGAGTGAAAATTTACTCAATAATTTCACCCAATGGAGTTACTCCGGACCTTTGCTTTGCTTTCACTCACACCGATTTGTTACAGTGTACTATTTTTTGTTAATATATGCATCAAAACATACTATGTCGTATTTCTCGTTTGATTACGTATTTTCAAGTAAAATAATTATGAATTTTAATATAGGCAAGTGCAAGGAAAACTATCGGTAATATTAGGAATATTAGTACAAATGCAAATGAAAAAACAGTCGTGCTTTTTTCAATTAAATATAATTGCACACACTTAAGATTTGTTGAAAATTATTAAATTATTATTATTAACAGTAATTTGAAATTTATAATGAGAAAGAGATCCTGGTTAATCGTCATTAGGTAACTGTCTTTTTAACACACATTTAACACAGAACATGTTAAGTGCTATGTTACTGCCGTAGTTATTTCAAATTATTATTATAATATCTTTTGAAGCCAAATCACTCTTTAATAAATCTTCTTCAGAATATAATTGAAAAAAAATATATATTTTTCAATTTTGAAATCATATTCTACGTGTATTGCTTTCTTAATATTTACCAACATTTGTAACAATATTTAAGTAGTTTTACATTATCGACACCGAAGACGATATTAAAAAAAATTGAAACCGATCCGGGAATTTTTTACTATACCCCTACAAAATTGTATCAAAGTATGTATACACTGTGTAACAAAATTTAGGAACATTGAGTTGATTTCTAAACTTAAAAGATGCTAAACGATGGGTAAAGACTATCAGTGTACTTAGAAACGCAAGTTCTACCGAAATCAGAAGAAGAAATTGGGGGTCTCTATTTAAAATATAACCATGACACCCAATCAGCTATCCTTCCATACAAGATATATGAGCACGGATTTTTTCATGGTCGATCAATAGTAACTATTTATTTTGTATAGGTAACTGAATTAATTTCTTTCAATATTGACGAAGGATATCAATCCGATATTATTTACACTGATTTGTCAAAGGTCTTCGATAAAGATGATCACGGAATATGAAGAAGTAAACTGCATTGTTTTGTTTGGCTTTTCAACGCACCTAATAAACCTTTAATTTTTAGTATCTGGAGAATCTAGATCCTAAAGGCTTTATTCTTAGACCCTTATTGTTCCGTGTGTTTGTTAATTTAACGGAAAATTTTATCTAAAATTTCTAAGATAAATGGTTGTCTTTGTCTTCAACATAACTTAAATTTAATTAACGTTGACATATTAGAAATTGTTTATATTCAAATGCAGATAAAGGTAATGTTCCAACAAAATATGATGGCATTTGATTACACACTTGTTAATAAAGTCCTTTTTATAATATTTTTGTGATCTAGGTGTTATATTAATTCATATCAATCTTAGAAATTAAATTTCCTTTAAAATTCTCTACATGAACTTGATTGGATCCAAGATAGAATATGTCTCAGTAACATGTTCTCCAAATTATTCACTGAGAGGTAAAAGTTTCTAAAAGAACCAGTTTATCTAGTGCGTATTTTTGGATTTGGAGTTTTTACGAAATATAAAAGTTATGGCAAAAAATGGCTTGAGGGGTGGTTATTTCAACCCCTTTCGAGGGGTTAAAATTTTCGAAAAATAGTTGAAAACTCGCATCTGTATTAGTAAACAACATGTAAAAAATTTGTTATTTGTACCTCGTTCGGTTTTCAAATTACAGTCAATTTTCATAATTTTTTTGGAAACTTTGATGGCCCATATCTCTTCAGGGGTGAACATTTTACTAAGGCGATTTTTTAGCAGGTCGTACTCCATTCAAAAACACCCTGTATATCATGTTCAATTTATTTTCTTCTTTTATTTGTATATTATCTTATTGTACATTAGTTTTATGTTGCCTATTTTTTACTGTTACCTGTTGAATAAAACATTGAACACAAAATTTAATTATCTTATTAAAAATCGAAATCAATCGGTATTGGCGTTTTTTGAAACTTTTTCGTCTTTGTACCACAGCGGTTCTAAATTACAAGTCGATAAAACACCCTCTAATCTCAGGAACAGTTAAAACAGCATAAAAAAGAACATACAGAAGCTTAAATCTAGAAATAAATAATTTGTAGTTCAGTTTATACCACGTCTGTAAAAAATTTAAAGTTAAATAATTACATTGATTCTACCAAAGGTTCAATCGGGGGTTAGCTTTGGAAACTTTTTTTATGCTATCAAAGCAGAGATAAAATACCAAAGTACCAAACCAATTTAGTAAGTTAACATTTCGAGAATTGTTTAATCTGTGTAATTTTAAATTGTGTATAGGTCGGCACATTTTATATTTTACGATTAAAAGCATGAATTGGTGTAATGAAGATAAATTTTTAATTTATTGAAATAATATGCGCTTTCATTACCTGTTTTAATTGGTTACGTATGATAATAGGTCCAATAAAATTGAAAGAGAAAAGAATACAAAATCGAAAAAACTAGTTTAAAGTCTCTATAGGTTATAGGACATTTACCGGATTCAGCCATAAATAATCATTTTTTCACCAATTATTCTTCAGTTTACTACTCATAAAACATCCAATTTGCTGACAATAAAGCTATATGCGTAGATCAACAGAATATAAAAGGGGTATAGAGCCTGGGTCAACATAATATAAATGTGTAAACAAAGTATGATAAGGAAACAAATACAAAGAAACTCATTTCACTTCGCGCACTGTTTCCGGCTGATTTCCAAATTTAATATATTTTGGTGTAGACTTTTATGCCTCGGCGAAATTTCCTGTATATCGTGGAAGCAAAGACACCATCTTTAATAAGGCTCTTGAACCCATACTGCCTTTATTTGGGTAATTTCTGAATTCGCTTTAGAGCTCAGTCTAGTTCGCCCGGCAGTTCCACCCGTGTCGGTCGATATTTCTACATGGGGAATGACTTTATAACCCTGTGCGAACAGAGCCTCTCGGAAAATTGTTTCTGTATTAGTTAGTAACAAATTGACCAATAAAGAAGTAAGATTTATTCTCTAGAATCATTAACGAAATTAATCAATCAATAAATATCCTTTTTAAATAGATAGTCGTCCAGTTTTAATCTTTCTTGTTTATAAAACATGGCACACCTTATTTGATTGCAATGAAATACATGAAAAAACTGAAATTAGGTGATTTGTTTTCATTATTTTTTATTTTAAATGTGACAAATTATTTAAAGAAGTTTACGTTGTAATAACCATTATTTTCAATAATCTTTTTAAATATCAAATCGTTAAACTGATAGCGATATAAATTGGTATTTATAATTTCAGCGGTGTTTAAAATTTCTATCTGTGAATTACATAGATTTTTCTTAATACGTTCACCGTAAGAGAGCTCTATAGCAAATAGGCAACCAGCAATACATTTTTATAGATTTTATTACACAGTTTGTCTAAATATGATTTAATGCACAAATAACAGACTCGCCCTCATTTTAACGCAGATTTTCTATAAAATGGACTTAGTTTGAAAATAAATAACAAAATATGTCTAGATAATACAGAGTGTCAAAACATGGAATTATTTTTTAACTAAAAATATAAATTTTTTAAATAATCAGGGTTTCTCAAACTATGATATCCACATTGTTATTTTTGTTTCAATTTACTGGTTATTCGGATTTTGTTTTTATAATAATACTTTGCTGTAACTAATTTTTGTATTTTGTATATATCTTAATACACATGCTGTTCATATTAGTTATCTAACTAATAAAGTCAAAGCAATAGTGCAGAACCATCTTCTAAACTTTTTGCTCATAGTTTGCGTACTCCTAAATTATAAGTAGGTAGGTATTATCTAAAATAATGTAAAAATACAACAGCAAACAGTAAAAAATATTAATTTTTAAAATTGCAACTTATGAGTACATAATGTCAAGTGTCATGGATGCTTTTCGAAGGTGCCATTCACTATTTTTTCTTCAGATCCAATCCATTGTATTTATTATTGCTTTCTAATTTCTTATATTTTAGCTCCGAAATATTAATTGTACTTTTTCTTTTTATTCATCTTAACTTTGCGCTTTGCGGTAAATAAGTTTATTATTATACACACACGGTGATTCACAACTTATATAAAAAATTTGGAAATAGATGTGGCAGGAGAAATGGAGTAAATATCTTAAAAAAATGTTGTAAAATCCTTATAGTTTCGGAGAAAAACATTATTGAAGTTGTAGTACATTCATCGGTTACATAGCTAGACAACTGTAGTCTCTAGCGTCTCCGAATACTGAAATCTGATTTTACAATCGTCGTTCCGTTAGTGTCTACCTGTTATCTGTGGTGTTTACAATAGAATTTTAGTAGTTAGTGTCAAAAATGGCTTGCGTGTATAGCAACTCGGTGTTGATGGATATCGTTTTAATTTATGGTGAAGCAAGACAACATTTGTGTTAGTTCGTAGAAACTAAGTAAGGCGGCTGATAAAATTCAGAACAGTTGTTGTCAAATTATTTTATTATTTAAATTTATTATTTTATAGAGTACCACAAAAAATATTAACTAATAAAATTAACTCACAATGAATTGATAAATTATGAACTGACAAGTTGACACAATGTGACAGTTTTTTCCAAAATAGTAAAAATTAGGGTTTTCCAGATGTTGCTATATCTTAAAAACTAACAATTTTAGGTGTAGAACATACTTAATAAAAATTGAAGTGGACTGATATGTGAATAAAATAAAATAATCGTGTTATAAAAAATTCCCTGAATAAAATATCGATATTAGCTAATATAGGAGTCTTTGCCTAACATTTACCTATAACTCTATCAAATATTTTTACCCCAAGTGTTAGTAGTTGAAAGTTAATACAACTTCTTCGAGGTCATGTTTTTTCCAAAATTCGAAGGGTTTTCTACATAACTTGACAACCCCGCAGTAAAATGTTAAACTGCTTATATTGCCATATATAGAATTTTCTCAGAAATCCCTATGTTTAAAAACATACAGGGTGTTCCATTTAAAAAATGTAATATTTGGCGTGTCTCGTTTTTACTCATTACCCTGTGTGTTTCATATTAATTTTGTCCTTTAGGTTTTTTGATTCTGTATAACTTTTATATAA
Source organism: Anoplophora glabripennis (assembly GCF_000390285.2). Classification (NCBI taxonomy): domain Eukaryota; kingdom Metazoa; phylum Arthropoda; class Insecta; order Coleoptera; family Cerambycidae; genus Anoplophora; species Anoplophora glabripennis. Next base: position 26,098 of record NW_019416740.1, read on the forward strand.
ACTTTTTTTCTGTATCATGAATAACAAGGGAGTTGTTTTACTTTCTCACACTAATGGCCCACCCTGTATATACATATAAAAATATCAAGAAGGAAATTTAGTAATATATAAATTAATCAATTTAATACCTGCATACTGATTGACTATTTAAAATTACCGTTGTTAAGCCAGGTCAGAGTAGTTGAATATAGTTGGAAATAAAATATTGAAGTTCAGCAAACAATTCCGCATACAAACTTTTGAAATCCCTGAGTATGAAATGCGAATGCATATGTGCAAACAAGTTGATTTGATTTAAAACAAGACACGCAATAAAAGTTTTTTTATATTGCAAAAAATGTATTTGGCTCTGCAGTTTTAAAATGAATGTTCATAAATTCCTAAAATGAATTCTATGAAATTATTTGGTGGTGTTTATTTACAAAAATACCAAAGTTATGTATGTCTTAGGGGTGGCTCTTTCTACCCCTTACAACCGTAGGGGAAAATCGGCAAATTGTTTACTGAGTGCCTTTTCGATAGTAGAAAACACCTACTTAATTTCATTTCTGTCACTTTTTGGTATTTTATTTTAAATATGACAAAGTGATGGTGATAGAAAATTCCTAAAATTATTTTTCCAAAAATAGCATATAAAAAAATTGTAGCCGGCCATAGAGTGTATCTAGATTTTTATAAAAAAAATTAATTATAAATGTGCATCTCAAAAATACTATTATAAGTTGGTCAATTTCTTGATAAATTTTTGTTTAAAAAATTTTCAATATAAAGCGGATTTAAGAAATATTAAAACTTATAAAGAAAAGTTGGAGAATATTTTAATATAATGGCTGGTATGAGCTTACGCGTGAAATTTATTCGGCGTCAAATATCAGCTTTTCCTTTTTATACATTTAACACTGTGAAAACACTTTTATATATGTATCTGGGGAATTAACTCTAAAGTTTCAGGTTTGGAAAACACCTCCTTTCACATTTAACATAAGTGGTAATATATCAGACTTGTCCTTGTTGTAATATTTATGTAAAACATTTTCTATCCAAAAAACTTTTTGAACAGTTTAGGCACGCGATATTAACTTGTCAAATGTTGTATCATCTAAAATACAGGAATAATTTAGTAGTCACTTTAGAATGAAGCTTGATGAATATTTTAATGCTACATACCAAAAGTAACGAAACTATAAAATATTATTAATCTCTAGACAATGTCCTCAGTTATAACTTGCTTAAATATAACTTCTAATAAATAAAAAGGGACAATGATGCTAGTAGATAATATTGAGGTTAAGATATGATATTTGAATCAAATATGTAATTTATAGCAAAAAAAAATATAAAAACTACCGGTAACTAGCTATAAAATTATTAACATGTTATAAAAACTATTCAGGTGGAAAACAAGAGATATATTTTTTAGAACAGAAAAGAATTTTATGAAAGTAAAGGAAAATAATGAAAAATACCTATTTAAGCTGCTCTTTTCGTTTAAATGTTTGATTTTTTATTTATTTTTATAAAATTAATAAAAAAGCAAGGAATAGTAAATTAGTACTTAGGTCAGCATCACAGCTTTATCAGTAGTAAATTTGTCCAATAAAGCGGCATTCAACATGTGTCATTTCAAGTGCATGTACGTAGGTCAAAGGAAATTTAAATAACAAACAATACTTTCTCTTTCTAAAAAATATAAACAATAATATAATTCAGTATATCCATATTTGTATATGTATAAAAATATTTAAAATAAATATTAATGAAATAAATAAAGTAATAAGTATTAAACAGTGCACGACACACGTATAAAAAAAATGGGGAAAACAGAAGACTCAGTTTATATTTGATTTAATCTTCATACTGATTGCATGTAACCTACCATTTGATATAGTAATTAATAAAACATTTCATGCGTACTGGAATAAATACAACCCCGAGTGGAAATCAGCATGTCGGACTGGCTTGGAAGTAGATTATTTAATTATGCAAATCAGTAGATGTCGAATGGTCGTTCTCTTCAGATTAAGATATTTTATCAGGGCCGCGAATAAGTTTCGCTGAAACAAGGGTAGAAACATACCTGATGATGCGATCTATAACGGATCCCATCCAGATTGTGGAATCGATGGCAACGATGCGTAAAACAATTTAAGTGTTTCACAATGATACAATGACATAAATCTTATAATCTTATTTTATATTGATGATCCGCACGCACGCCTTTGGTGCGCAGCCAATTATGACAGCTCTAGTTAATAGTAGAAGGTATGTGCTGATTTAAACACCATATATCACGCACATAAAGCAAGTATATTATCATATTTTTGACTCAAGATTATTTGCTATCATTTGTGCAAATATACCTTACATAAAATAAAATTGTTTAACAGTTTTTCCAAAACAATAAGGGCTTTATTCTCCTTCAAAGATTGGACGTGGACGTAAGATACAGTTTTTATCAGTCACTTAAAAATTGCAGTACAGTATAAAATTGCAGCTACTGTCTCATAAACGAATAACGATATGATATTTCTGATCATTGCCATCGGAATTATAGGTGGGTCTGCGAGGATTTCAAAAATAAGTAATTTGATCTTGCAGAGAATCTTCAGATATTCAGTGAGATAATATCACCAACGGCCGTTCTCTCCCACTACCCGACAAATCATTGCTATTTATAATTACTTTATGCTTTATAAACAGAAAATTAATTAACAAATTACCTTTCCGAGTCTGAAACACAACAGAACCAATCTACTGCCTATGACTGTTCTTCAGACGATGGCACAGTCGGTTTTCTAATGGGATTACTGCCACAATGAAATGCACTACTGCTTGGACTATATGCTTCAATCAGTGATTCCAGTATCATATAATTGACGTTCTATATTGACATTTTCTTCATTCTATTATTTTAGGCTTGATCTGACACTCAATCTGGTCTCTATAATAGCTAACTGTCGCGCGCATTCTCACGAGTTGCTTTTGATATTTTAACTGTGAATAAAAACATTATAGAAAAAAAATACTGTAGAACATTTTTGTCGGTTATGTTACAACCAAATAAAAAATAAAAAGGTTCCTGTGTCGCCAAATAATTTTTTTTAATGTTGGAACATTTCAAACACTCGACGCAATTTGTTAGTTTTTACTCAAAAGCGCATTCAACAGGTAAAAATAAACAAAAATTTCCAGCGACCAGCTGCAGGATCAGTGTACCTATATGCGGATAAGTATAAACTGGACAAATAGGAAGATACGTCATTATGATATGTTAAAGGAGCGCAAGTGTCACTTGAAGAATAACATGGAAAACTCAGCGGTAGATTCAGGACATGCGATAGACCTAGCTAATCTCAGAATTCTTATGAGAGAGAGAGAGAAGATTTTGAAGAGATGAAGAGAGAGAGAGGGAGAAGATTTGGGCCAAGAAGCCAATTGGGATTGGTTAGCGTTGTGGCTTTTTTTATTTCTCTAAGGCCTTAGATACCATAAATGCTAAGCTTTTGTGTTCTAAACTCAAATATTATGCATTTGATAATGATTCACTTACACTAATTAAATCTTATTTACATGGAAGATCCCAGAGTATTCTTGTTAGTAATATTTTATCTACCAGTTTAGAAATTCTCTCTGGTGTTCCTCAGGGTTCGATTCTGGGTCCCTTGCTTTTCATAATTTATACAGCCAACATATTAGAATCAGTTCATCAATGGAAACTTCAAGCATATGCCGATGACACTCAAATTTATTTTCATTTTAATATTAATGATTTTCGACAGGCAAATGACGTCATCAACTCTGAGTTACAAACTATAAAATTGTTATCGGATGAACATAATTTAAAATTGAACTTGAATTAAGTCGACAGTGTTGTTTTTGGTAGTGAAAATAATTTGCGAATTTTAAGAAATAATTTTGAGGTTATGATCGATGGTATTCCAGTTATGGAATTATATGGAAATGTACCTTTAAATATAAAGAAATATAGATAGGTATATTTTTTATAATATTTCAAAAACTCATGGTGATATCTTTACACAATTTCATACGATTATATCTATAGGCTGAAATCATTGTCATGAAAATTCACAGTTATTCTTAAAGTGGGGACATAAATTGTGTCAAATATTCAAAGAGTATTGTTTGAAAATTTAAGAAAATCCACAATTTGTTGGTAGTAATTCCACAGTTGCAAAAATAACCACAATGTAAACGTCAAATTTTCACTCAGTTTGTATCTATCGCTATTTTAAAAACAATTTTTGTTAATTTTCAGTACAACTTCCTTTTTGAGCAGTATTTACAAAACCATGAAAAATGCGAAACGTAACTTCTACGTCTATGACTATTCTTAATATTTATGCTTACTTTGTAGCTAATTGCTGTAACATGCCGCATTTAATCTTGCTTTTTTTATGACAGGTATGATTAAATTCTGTAAATCCACTGCAATCTCCTTAAAGTGTTCCAAATGCTCTTTTGCTGGAATGATTTGCAACGTATAGCCTAATTTCCGTAGAGCAGATGATATCTGGAACTCAAGATTTCTTAGGAATTAATGTGACGACGTGGGTGGCATTTTAGAGATAAGTCTTTGTTTGTATATTTACCTAATGCAAGGTAAGCTGATGAAGGACTTAATCTCAAGGCTGAGAATACAAGTTATTTCTCTCCCAACTGTGGAATACCAGAAGCAAATTGCTTCTACAGGGTGTTTTCACTTTAGATTTGGAAAATGCAGGAATGTATTCCCTATCAAAAATTAAGTGTAGTTTGTTCTATAAATTTTTTTTATGAAAGCCTTTGTTTTGGAGATACAGGGCGTTGAAGCTTAAAAAAAATAAACACTTTTTGACATATCTCGGCTATCCACGAGTAGATTTGATTTAAACTTGGTACACATTATGCGTATTGGGGGTTCTCATAATTGACAGAATATTAGTCCTACCGCATTAGCCAGTGGCGTGCAAAGGGGGGATGCGTGGCCCCTTTTTTTTTAAAAAAAAAGTACGCCATTGAGTTTTTCGAAGAATGTAAAGTAAATTTAAATACTACCATACAAAAGCAATCTAAAAGGTCTCTTGGTATTTTTCGATAATACGCAGCGTTCATAAGATTCTGGAATAAAGTTCCGATCATAGAAACCCCGGCAGATGCTTTGTTAGTTTGTTTTTTGGCCACTTTTACTCTTTTTTTAGCATTTGAGATACGTGTGTAGATGGAGTAAAAACGCAATGCGGATAGCGATGTCACCCATTTACAAGGAAGGAAAATGGCAAAAAAACAAACAAACCAACTGCTGGTATTTTTATCATCGGAACTTTATTACAGAGGCCAAAAATAACGACAGCAATTTTCAATTTTGACCCAGACCACTTTTTAATGTAATTTGCGCGTGGCCTTTTGATTTAAATATCAAAAATTCTATTTATAGTAAAAAATATACAATACTTTTAGAAACTTTGAATCTTTTTACACGAAAATTATTAGAAGGGGTCTCCAATTTCAGTGACACGTCAAACAAAAAAAATACGTTAATTTCAGATTATCAACAGTTATTAATTGCTCACAGAAGATGTACAAAACATAATATGTTTTTACTAAATTATTTATAACTAAAAAGTTTAATATTTCCAATAATTTTCATGACAGAACTTCGCTTACAAATTCCCGACCACAAAACATTATTTCCCTTTTATTTTCAGACAAATCTCATTACTGATCATAAGTAAATTGGATTTGCATTAGGAACATAAAACTTACAAGAGAGTAAAATCGAGAAGACTACCTTTGTTACAAAATAAAAATTGTTAGGTTATCAGCAAAAAAATATGAATAAATTAGGTAGCAACAGACTAAATTTTATTAAAATCAAAGAAAACGTTTTAGAGAGATTTGGAAAGAAATTAAAATACCGTTTTGGTTCCAAATGGCTGCTAAGATAAGCAACTTTGAATAGAATTTAGTTAAATAATCTTAGTTGCACACTGAATGGATAAGTGCCAGTGCAAGATGTACATGATCCAAAAGGGGATCAGAGGGAAAGAATTATAGGATTTTTGAAACTTTGAAAGCATTTTTACAGATTTGAGTTGTTTTCAAATTTCAATGTTGTTATCTTAATTTTTTGTAAAAATGGCGACAGAATATCACATTTCCAGAAAGACATGGTTATAACATGAAAATAAATAATTAAAGTATGCCATTTATTTACGTATTCTTCATAATCTTAACCGTCCACATACCGAAAACTAAGCCATTTAGCAACTTAAAATTTCTTAAAATGATTAACTTTCTGAAATATTTTGTTATGTACCTACGTACAAAGAACTGTGTAGACAGGATGTAAGCTGTCTACACAGTTCTTTGAAGAACTGTCTATAACTTATATTTTACCTTTTTTGATTATCCCTAAAATTCGAAAAAGAAGGAAATTTTCGATAAATTTCTGATAATCAAATACTGTGTTATTTAGACTTATAAAGACAAATTCTAATCCAAATGTTGAGTTTACATTTACACAGGGTGTAATAAAAATAAGGTTACAAACTTCGCCAGCAGATAGAACATTTAAAATTAGTAGGGGTACTTCATATAAAATATTTGCCTGAAGTGGTTCCTTGATGACAGAGTGTTGAAAAGTTAAAAAACGTAACTTTTTTCTTAGAAATGTTCTGAAGCAAAACGGATCTTTTCATCGTACATCAAATAACTGGAGAACGAAGGCTCGCCTGAAAAAAAGTGAAGTTACATTTTTTGCTCTAAGAAGAACAGGCAATTTAGAAATTCACCAATTTTTTTTTACTCAGTAGCATAGAAATATTTAACCAAAAGGATTTAGGTTTCCCCATATCTCCGCACCTGGATTACACTCTTAATCATTGAAGGCTTCAGGTTATGAGAGATACGTAGTGTAGTATTCGTACCAAGTTTTGGATTATTCACCAAGAAAACACTTTAAGCAAAAATTTTATATGAAGTAGCCCCCTAATATTAAGTGTTCTATCTGCTGGCGAAGTTTGCAACCTTATTTTTGTTACACCCTCTATATTGGGTAACCTTAAATTTATTTTGCGTGAAAGAAAAAAATGTTCGTATAAAATGATTCTTTTAAGAAATACAAACAATTCGGGTGGAAATTTGTTGAGGCTCAACAAGAATCCCAGCTTTATTTATTAATTTCCAGTTGGCATACATTAAGGTCAAATCCCACTTGATCTCGTCTCATTTTAATATGTATCTTAAACAGATAAACAAATTTTATTGAATTCGTAGGAGAAAATTGCAAAATATGAGCAAACAAAATTTAAAAAAATTATTTATTTTTTTATTAAAATTCTTCACTATGGTGTAAGGCTCTTACCAGTAACCAAAATAATTGGCTAAACTTTAATGCCAGACTCTGCGCCATACATTAACAAAAAAAAATCCATTCGTGTTTGAGAAACTCGGTGTCTATTAAAAAAGAAACTTTAATTTTTAAATTGTCAGGAAACATATATGGGTACACATGCCGCAAGTGATCCATTTTGAATCATTACGTCAAGAGCGCCAGCAGGACGCCGCCGGACACGCACCAGCGTTCCAGGAAGGGACTACGGCGGACTGGCGCCGGCGACCAGATGCTTACTCATATACCTACGACCGACTCCACACACGGGGACTCTCCAACGAACACTCACCCCGTCAACACGTCTTTTTCTATACAACTTAGTTTTAAATAAAATACTTTATTATTACCGTTGAGAGTGCGTTTTATTTTTGCTGTACAGCGAAAGCAACCCTCACATCTATGGGAATTCATTAAAATTTGTTATCAAATTGTAGTTTTTGTTTGTACACACAGGCCGCAGTTTTTTCCGCAGATAAACAGATGTAGCATTTTAGAATCAAATAGCAAAAAATTTAAAGAACTGTAAATATTGATTAAAAATGATCTGCATTAATATTTAAAAAAGACATTCCTACAGTTACAAAAAAAGGATGATTCAGTACAATATCTACATTTCTTACTTTTTATTCCAGCAAAACATTAGTCAGTCCTTTTACAAATGTAACAGCCAGTTGTGCGTGAAACAAATTGAAATACTTTAGCAGATTCAATGTTTATTATGGAACATTGTACAGTTATTGTGAGAGGGTAAACTGGCACAACACAGGCAAATATCTCTCATAAATATCTCTACATTGTGAGAATATATTTTTGGCTATATGCTTTAAAGTGGAGGTAAATATACATAAATAAAATAGAGAGAGATATGAGTATGTAGCAGTTCGTAATATGTCTGTGTAATTAAAATGATTGACCAAACTTTGATTCTGCAACATAAATTAACAAAAAAAGTTCCTGTAAATGTGTGTCTGTAAACACCTCGATTAAGACATACAGGGTCTTCAAAATATATGAAAATATGTGATTTATTTCAAGTTGAAGAAACAGTTGAGAGAGGTTACAATTAATTTGACATGTTTAAGAATAATTACACGGGCCGACAAGATTTTAACCCAGCAACAAGAATATAATCTCCCTAAAGATTTTTTTGCGCTGAATTGGAATCCGAGGTTCAAATTTCTCAATTGGCTGTGGTTTTCGTGAAAAGTGCCAAAATGACATATTTGAGATTATGTTGCAGTGCACACAACACTGCACCACAAACCTAAATTCATCGGCACCTGGAAGTAGGTAACTTACATGTTTTTGAGGACGCTGATCACGAATGTGAACTACAAAATATTTATGTGTATTTAGATTTGTGAATTTATAGGCCTGCGTGTTTCTTAGTTCAGGATTTACATGCTTATGGGTTTATGAGTTTAGAGTTTAAGGATTTATAGGCTTATGGGTTTATCGCTTAGGGTTTTTGGGCTTTGGGCTCAGTTCGGGATTGAGCGTATTAGCCTCTTTTGCGTGTAAATGTATTTTTAGATTGATATAATGCGCAAAATATCGCCAATATCGAATTTTTAGATATTTTTTATAAGTTTATTGCAAAATTTGACATGTGCCAATGAATTTAGGTTTGTGGTGCTATGTTGTCAGTATATCGAAAAATAAGTCAAACTACTAAATTTCAATATGCAATTTTTCAAAGACGAAAAATGATATCGAGATAAATCCAGGTTTAAATAGTAGTATTATAAAACTCCATTAATGGTTTTAGCAAAAAAATTTCCTATCCATGTAACATAACCTCAAATATGTCAAAAAATCGCGATTTTGGCACTTTTAGGTTAGGATATCTCGAACACCAGAGCCAATTGAGAAATTGCAGTGCAGCAAAATCCTTCGGAGAAGTACATTCTGATTTCTGGATTAGAGGGTCGGCCAAATTGTGTCGGTTTGTGTTACCTAGAGGTGGTCTAACATTTTATCATTTATCTTAAGAACAGAGCATTCTACAACATGCAGTAAGAAAACATTGTTTAAAAGCCTTCACTACTCTGTTGTAATATCGGGTCAAATTTGAAATAACTTGGAAGAAAAAAAAATACGAACAAAAAATACTGAAAGTTCATATCCAGAGCTATGCTCCTGCAAGAGTGTAACAAACCTGTGTCGTGTATATACGTTCGTGAACAATTAAAAAGTAAAGGTACCTAGCAAAGGACCCCGCACAAAATGAATGGAAATTGGGTACCGCTAGATTTGGCTGGAATTGTGATACCTATGTTATACTTCTCGACATTTTGATGAAAACTTGTCACGGGCCCAAAGTGATCCTATGGATAGTTTCAGAGATATAGAGGGGAGAAGTGTGTGATTTTGGTTGTAGGACGAAGTTTCAAGTTGACGGATTCAAAAACTGAGGCATGTAATGAATTTTGACCAGTAGGTACAAAACTTTTGGGATCGCTGAACCTGAATTCTTGGATAGCTTAGCTATCTAAGGTCACCTGGAGGTCAGGTAAAGGTCGTTTCAAGGTCAAATTGAAGAAAAGACTTGTATTGAATTTTGACCAGTGAATGTACAGATCTTTGGGCTCGCAGAATCTGAATCTGGAGATAACGTAACTCTAAAGGTCACTTTCAAGCCAATTCAAGGTCTTTTCAAGATGAAACTAAAGAAAATGTCAACCAGTGCGTATATGTTTTTTTTTTGGGGGGGGGACTGAATTTGGGGATAGCAGAGCCCTACAAGGTCACATTTAGGCCAAGTCAAGATCATTTCAAGGTCAAAGTAAAGAAAAGGTCTTTCACGAATGTTAACTTGTAAGTATGTATGCTTTTGGGGTCGCTGAACCTGAATTCGCGGATAGCTTAGCCCTATAAGGTCACCTGGAAATCCAGTCAAGATCATTTCATTTGACTTAATCTCAATTCAAGCCCCGCAGGTGACCCTATAGGGCTAAGCTATCTGCGAATTCAGGTTCAGCGATCTCAAAAGCATACATACTTACAGGTTAACATTCGTAAAAGGCCATTTCTTTACTTTGACCTTGAAATGATCTTGACTTGACCTAAATGTGACCTTGTAGGGCTAAGCTATCCCCAAATTCAGTTCCCCCACCAAAAAACTTATATACGCACTGGTTGAAATTCAATACAAACATTTACTTTAGTGTCATCTTGAAAAGACCTTGAATTGACTTGAAGGTGACCTTTAGGGTTACGCTATCTCCAGATTCAGATTCTGCGAGCCCAAAAACCTATATACTCACTGGTCAAAATTCTTTTCTACAGTTTGACCTTCAAACGACCTTTACATGACCTCCAGGTGACCTTAGATAGCTATCCAAGAATTCACGTTCAGCGATCCCAAAAGTATTGTAACTACTGGACAAAATTCATTACATGCCTCAGTTTTTTGAATCCTTCAACTTGAAACTTCGTGAAGCTTACTCAGTCCTGCAGCCAAAATCACACACTTCCCCCCTCTATATCTCTGAAACTATCCAGAGGATCACTTTGGGCCCGTGACAACTTTTCATCAGAATGTCAAAAACTATAACATTTCATAATTCCAGCCAGATCTAGCGGGACCCAATTTCCATTCATTTTGTGCGGGGTCCTTTAAATGAAATCGCTGCAACTGTTTTTTCCTGTAATTAAAAAATCATTTTTTTTTCAAACGTCTACATTCTGCTTTTCAAAACGAAGCGTTTCCAGAAATAACAACTATTTGTGTTAACTTGTCATCCAGAATCTGCCATTAAAGTATAACCAAGCACAAAGAGCTGTTTAAAAACCATTATAAAACAAAAAAAAAATATTGTTGACAAAAATAGAATCCAAAAAAAAAAGAAAAGTTATGGAGAGAGCATTCTATATTTCCCTCAAACGAATGTTTTCAGTTTACAATTTGCGTGGAAGATGTAAATTCCTACCTACTTATATTTGTCTCTCCAAGAATTAGCGGAAATCTCCTAAAAGCGTCGAAATCGGACCACCTTATTCAACGTTCCGGGTAACGAGGTACCTCCATGCCTGGTTAATTCGATATCTTGACATAAGATCCGCTCTTTACTCATAACGATAGCATATTTTCCTTTCTACGTGATACGAATGGTACACTAGATGAAAAGGTGAAGATAACCTTTCCTAATGGCTGGAAGGGCTCAGTTAGATATACAAAAATTAATGTAAACGGTAATTTGCGTTGGCAAAGGCCTCAGTTCCAGTGTTCCTTTCAGAACTCCTCTTATTCTATCTTTTGTTGTACAATAATATAAATATCACGTTGGCGGTATTCATTTAATTATTGGGGTTTATTTGGGGTGTAGCTCTTGTTACTAGTGTCTTTTAGGAAGAGTACGTATGTATATGTATATACGTTTTTCATTATTGTATTATATTGGTGAATTAAACTGCAAATATAAAAAAACTTAATGCTCATAAAAAAAACACTGTTGAAAAAACCAACTGATCCTTACGATTTTTAATGAAAATGTTCTATACAGTGTAACACAGAACTGATAGTGAGTAAATGACTTAAAACTCAATTTTGGCAAGTTCACCGCATAAACGCTGTGATGTCATCGAAATTATATAGAGGTGTGTTTAGAAAATAACCGAACTTTTTTTAATTACGCGCTAATAGAAATATTTAGTAATATGCAATAGGCAGCATTGCGTTGTGAATAACCTCCTCTCTAACCACATGCTCTTTGATTGTTGATATTTCATTTAGTTTTCGTGGTTTTGCTATTTGAATGCAACGTGTTTAAGTGTTAGTGACGATTTTGGAAATGTGCGATTTTCTGCAACGATGCAAAGTAAAATTTTGCGTGAAGTCTTCAGTTTTATCCCAATGACGCCATTTCTCAACAACTTAGAAATCCTGCGCTACCGATTTTACTGATTTTTTTTTTTTCTAAAATTATTTAAGTAATTACAGTTTTCTAGGTATCACACATTTTGTTTCATATAAATATAAGGCGTGGAAAGATATTACCCTTTGCAATACGTTTTGAAGAAAACAAAGAAAGGTCAGTTTTTATTGTCAGGTGGATGTTTCTATTCCTACTTTTCTTAAGTATAAAAAACAGAACAGATTCTTAAAACGGCAATCTCATTATGTCACTCTTAGTATCGGGGATATTACTATTACGAGTTTTTAAAAGCAACTCAAAAGTAATCTGAAAATGTCAAATAATGCCGAAACGTTGAGATTTAAACTCAATGCAGCGTTCAATAAATTATTCTATTAATACGCAGTAAATTTAATTTAAAACAGGAAAACATAGTAGCACTTCTTCTGAACTAATTAATTGTTAAGTCGCATAACAAAGCTGATTTTTATTTAAAGAAAATTTCTGTAAAACCATTAATTTGTCAGGTTATGCCATTAGAGGCCGTCACGGGTACAAATTTAGTGTTCTAAAAAAATATATTATATTATAAAAATTGTAAAATATAAATATACAAAAACTATAAAGTAAAAATTTGAAATATCTGTTTGTTTATATTAAAACAACAAACAACAATTTACGTGGAAACTGTGCCCTTCTATTTAATTCCCGAACTCTAAACTTTATTAATGCAGAAGGGCATTATTCCTTACTTGTGACTAAAATTCATATGATAATCACGTTCTGCAACAAATTTTAACGGAAAGCCCAACTTTGAGAAAGGTTAATGTTGTAGTCGTATTGTTAAAATTGTAGTTCTAAACTAATTTTAATTTCGGAATAGCAATGTTAAGCAGGGTTAACGATATCTTCACCGCCAACCTCAATCTTATGCAATAAATAAAATGATACAAAGCAACTGTGCATTAACTATTATTATTTGAGGAATAAATATTAAATTATGTAAATTTTATGGGAAAATAATAACACATTTTGTAGAATAAGTTATGTTTTACTGAAAATAGTGATTTCCAAATTTCTCAATAATTTTCATGAAACATTCAAGATGAACATTCGATTATATACTATTCGAAAAAATCGAAAAGGAACAAAAATATTTCACAAATTTTTTAGCGATTTTTGAAAGGCTGCATCAGTGAAAAATGGTTGTCATGATAAAAAACAATTTTTTGAAGATATAGGTCTCTAGTTTCAAGATTATTTGGCAAAAAAATTTTTTGAGCTGTGATTATGGAGAAATCAAAGAAATGGCTCACGAAAAAAATTTTCAAATTTTTTTTTGTACTGTCCATGCACTCAGGAAAATTTTTTCGAACTCAATCAATGTAGAAGCATGTTAGCTTGTTTAATCAGCTTCAATTTGCTTTTTAAAAGGTCTCTGTACGACTACTGGTTACCGAGATATTGATGGTTGATGAATAATGATACTTTTGTCAATCATCAATATCAGCAATAAATTATTGCACAGTTAATATTACTTGAATAAATTCTTTACATGGGCCTATCTTGGATTTTCAAAAAAAAAATTTTTTCTTCATGTAATTTGAAAAATTGCAAGCAAAAAATTACTTTTTACGGTTTTTTAGAAAATCTACCGATAATTTACAGATATTGATGAAAAAACTTCTGTTGAGAGAAGTTTTTATAGCCCACTTTATCCACACAAATCCTGTAAATTGACAAGTTGATCAATCCAACCGTTTTTCTGTTCCAAATGATTCAAGTGTTGGGATAAATTTAGAGGACCATGTTTATTGCTCCTAATTACGTCATTATCAAATGAAAAAGAATTTTTCTCGACATTTCCCACAATTTAAATTTAGTAAAAACAGAAAATTCAAATTATCATTTTAAAAAAAAAAATTCAAAATTTTTATTTTTTTTGTCTTTTGGACACTTGAGAAAACAATTTCTGATAAAAAATTAAGGTTTACAAAAACTATTGATTAATTTTTTTAAACAAAAAAAGAGTGGTTTAATTCTTATGTGTGTAGGACGAAATTCAGTCTGGGTTGCATTTAATGCAATTAAATAAAGATTAATACAATTGTGGGATCCAAAGGCCGAATCATGTCAGAAACGAATAGATATTTTTTCACAAATGTGCAGAAACTTTTCCAAAACAAAAAAAATAGAAAATATTTTTTTGAAAATTTTTGAGTTATTTCTTTTTAATTTAAACGGTAACAATGCAAAATTGTGGGAAAAGTCGACAAAAACTGTTCTTTTTCATTTTGATTCCTGCTGATTAATCAAGCTAACTAACCTCTACATTTACTGAGTTCAAAAGAATTTTCCCGAGTCGGTGGACATTCCAAAAAAAAAATGGAACAAGGAATCAAAAGAAATGGAATTTCTTTTGATTCCTTGATAGCTAGCTCAAAAATTTTTTGGCAAAGGATCTTGGAACTGGAGACTTTGGAAACGGTTTTTTTTATCTCGACCCAACCATTTTTCATTGACGCAGTATGCGTTTCAAATATAACAAAAAATATAAATAAAATATATTTGTCCCTTTAATTTATTCAAGTAGTATACGTTTTTGAACTCCACTGACCATTATTTCATTTTTATTGTCAAATTTATCAAACAATGTTGTGTTGTGTTGACAATAAAATTAGATTTGCATCGAAAATACGTTGGAGATAATTTTATTAATCATTATTAAAACAATATTAATGAACTGTCATAAATACGAAACATATATAAAAGAGAAAATTAAAAAGGTATAATTAAATATCTGCATTATTTGTTTTAAAAGTAAGGATATTTTCTGTTTCTGTAAATGCAATAATAAAGCGTTTGAAGGTCATTTGAAAAAAAGTATGTATATTTTTGCCAATTCTGACAATCCTTAGTAGCTTAAAATGTACATTAGCTATTGAAGATTTAATACGAAAATGGCAACATAAAGCTTTTGACTGTTAAAACGAGAAAATTAATTAACAAAAATACGTATCATTCTACATATCTATAAGTTAATAACAATGGACTCACTGTTGCCATTACTGTCTAATAGATAGAAATAAATTTTCTCCAATCTAGATAAAGAAATGTGTACGCTGCGGGGCTGTGTCTGGCTGTTGTAGACTCTTCCAAACTGATCGATACTGCATTCGCGGGCACGAGACGAAGGACGCAACGTAACCGAAATCTTATGAAAGGCAAATTTTCCGAATAGACTGCGCTGATGCTTGAACGGTATCTAGAATTCCGTTTGTGGATGTATAGATATACAGTGAATGTACGTTACTAAATAATGGGTTTCAAAGCACGGAAATCGTTATTTTACTTCTTAATTCCGTGTGTTTCAAATTTTACTAAGAATAACAATGTGCAATTGTACACAGAGTTTATTTAGCAGTCTTTATTTAAATACATACTCCGTTATTGCTGTAATTATTTAGTTGCAGCGTTTTCTGTTACTGACTGAAAATAAAAATTATTCTGAAAGTGGGCAATAAAATCCTCAATAAACAATAAAAATATAGTATAAGATTTATTTGAAAAATTAAAAAGAATTAGTAGTAGGTTTAATATTAGGATAATTTTTCAAACCAGTAATAAGTTACGGATAATTTTATCAAAACCTTAAAATGAATTATAAAATTCTATTGGTTGCATTGATAGTATCGTGAATGTAAAGGGTGTCCCAAGAGCAACGCAGGATTTGAATTATGCGCCATTTTGATTCCGAAGAGTTGGCAGCATGTTGTAGTAAACACGTTGCGATTAGACAAAATGGAGCGCTATACGAAGGATGAGCGAGTGAAGACTGTGAAAATTCATTACAAGTATGGAGAGTGTGTAGCTGAGGTACAACCTAACCTAAAAAAGTTATATTTTATATATTGGCTGGAAAAGATTGTATCCTCTGTCACATTCATGGAAAAAACTGCCGTATTCCTTGATATTCCACCATTCTAAATTTACTGCAATTTTTTTTTAAATATCCTATGTAGAATAGGTACTTAAAAAAATTATAATAAAGTGTTTACATCTCTGTTTCCAGTCAAACGAGAAAATATAGAAGAAAGAAAAAGATCACGAATCCCCTGAAGCCATTTGTTACTTATACAGGGTGTTTCAGAAATACCTCCCGTAAATTCAGGGGGTGATAGTACGACAAAAAATAAGAATTTTTTGTCTTATGAACTATATGTCTATCTCCTCTTGCTTTCGAAATACAGAGCGACAAATTAAAATTTTTTAAATAGAATTTTTAAGAAAATTTACAAACGGTGCGAAATATTTTTATGAAATTTGGTATTCAGGGGTTTTTAAGGACGCCAAATACGCTGGCCTAATTATTTTTTGGATATTTCATAGAGGGCGCTAGTTCAGTGCCGGATTAACCAGGGGGCTAGCGGGGGCTGTAGCCCCGGGCCCCACAGGCTCCGGGGGACCCACATGATTTAGAAAAATTAAAAAAAAACAGACTAATGAAAAGTAATAAAAATACTTAATGACAATTTCTAATGCTATTTTTTACCTGAACAGATCATTTTCATTGGAAATGTATGTTGTATTACATATAAAATTTAATATTAGGAAAATAGTATACTAAATTAATTAATTTAAAAGGATTTTTGCTTCCTCATAAAGGAAGTTTAAGAGGGCCCCTTTCCTTCAAGCCCCAGGCCCCACCGAGGCTTAATCCGGCGCTGCTAGGCACGCTACATTCCTATTAGGTACATTTAAGCTTCTAATTTTTTTCTAATGTACAATTTTATTTTCTAAAAATAATGTACTCTTGTTAGAATTTCCTAATGTAGACGATTTTCGAGAAAAAAGGCTTTTAATTGAACTCTTACAATATTACGGTGTAGAAAATAAGTGACTTGGGCTTATGTCAAAACTTATTGATGGATGTCTCATAAACAACGCATACATTCTCAGTAATATTTTAAATTCTAATTAACTTTATATCAAAATTTTAGTGACTGTAATTAGTAATTACTAACTACAGTCACTAACAATCACTAAAATTTTGATATAAAGATAATTAAATAAAAGAAAATTAACTGAGATATTTCTAAAACATCCTTCAAAATTCTTGTTTTCTTTTTAAATTCAAAGTGTTAACTTTGAATTTAATATATTGGTAAGTTTATCACAGTGACTCCCAAATGTCAAAGTTTCATCTAAAATGATGCCTAAAAATGAAACATTATTACTTTTCTCGATATTGGTTTTATTAAACTTTATATTTAGGGAGGATGATATCCGACTTTGAGGTGTATGAAACATTTAGCACTATTAAAGAATAAATAATTTTCACTAAACCATTTACATAAATCGGAAATACCTGCGTTTATGTTATTTTGAAGAGATATTCCACACTTATCCGAAAAGAGGAGCGAGGTATCGTCAGCATATTGTGAAACAGATGCACCAGGAATTATTTTTGGCAATTCGTTGATATAAATAATAAACAGTATAGGCCCTAGAACAGAACCTTGGGGGACACCAATATCATTACTTAAAGTGGAAGATATATAAGTGGATTTTTTTATTACTTTCATATTTGTGTATTTGGTCCATTTGCTTTCTTCCCATGAGACATCCATCAATTTGTATCTCGAAAACAAGAAGAGATAGACATATAGTTTATAAGACAAAAAATTCTTATTTTTTGTCGTACTGTCACCCCCTGAAGGTCTTTCTGAAACACCCTGTATACAGAGCATTTTAAAATTTTTGCAAATTTTTTTATGCCTCCACATTTTTTATAACATTTCACAAAGCATGGTACACACGTTTGTGGTAGTCAAGTGTATATGAAAACATATTAATTGTTTTTAAACAATATGCAACAACTTTTTAAGGCACCATTAATAATTTTATTTTACGAACATTTTCCTTTTGTGAAAAATGCAAAATTCTTTGCTGAATCACAATAAAAGTAACTTTGTTTTAAACGAATAATTTAAACAAATTTAAATATTTTAAACAAATAACAATTTTTTACTCAGGGTATATTTTTTTGTACGAAGAATCATAGTGGCTACAAAAGAAACATTAATAATAATCTTTCCAGAAAAAAAAACAATTGCTACATTATTCGTAGAACAAGAAACCGAATATTTAAATTTTAAACAAAAAGTAAGAAAAACAAAAAAATGGTAGTAATTAATCTAACCATATCTATTGTACAGTTTTTCACAAAATAACTTTATGTTATAACAAAACAATACAACAATGACCAAATTATCTCAACACAACACCTCGTCAGTCGTCTGTGGTCATTCTCTCTCTCCCGTGTCCCTGTCTTTCAGTCCGAATTTCCGCGCCTTGTCCTTCACTTCTTATCGTTGTTTTATAAACAACGGCCCCAGTCGAAATAATACCCTAACACTATATTCAATCACCAGAAGATTAACTAATGAACTTATGCATACTATGGAAAATATTGAAAAGAAAAGAAATGTATCTCTTTCATTTTTTCTTTTTTTCTTCTTCTTTTCTTTTCAAAGTGTCAAAATGTTGGAAGAAGGGGATAAAAGGGTCCGTTTAAATTTTTGTAGATATATTACTGGACATTGGAGGTCGGTTTCCAGATATTTATTTACGGACGAGTCAATTCTCGCAAGAGAGGGAATTTATAATTCTAGAAACGATCATTTATGGTTACATGAAAATCCAAATGCAATAATACAAAAAAATTCCCTATACAAATTTTCGGTCAATGTGTGGTGAGGCTTTATTAAAAATCCATTAGTGGGACCTCATTATTTTAATGAAAGGCTGACAAGACAGCTCTATCTAGAACTTTTTTATTAAATCAATCGGAAAATAATCAAAGAGGCATGATGTCCCATGCTGCAAGATGGTGCAGATCCACACTTTGCATTAAATAAATGCAAGTGAATTCATAAACGAGCATTGCCCGATATTAAATCCAGTGAACTAATTTTGAGGGGACATTTAAAAGAAAAAAAATATCAAGGGTGGATAAACATTAGAAATGAATTAATTAAAAAAGTATATGGAAATATTATTAGAGAAAATTCAGGAATTATACAAAACGGAATTAACAACATTTTATAGAGGAAGTCATTTTGAATACAATCTTTAATTTTGTTTTAGTTTCCAATTAATTATTACCTATATTGTTCTGACCTTTTGTTTGAAATTTAAATCTTTAGTTTTATTGTTCTACGAATATTTATGTAACATTTTTTTTCGGTTAAGATTATAATTAATATTTACTTATTTAAAGTAAATAAAGTTACTTTTGTTTTGATTCTGTAAAGCATTTTCATATTTCATAAAAAGAAAATATTTATAAAGTAACATAATATTATTATTGATGTAGTAATATTTATTATCTATTTTTGAAATATTTTTATATGATGCGTTTTTTTAACTTGACATTTTTTTTCATTTCCACCTTATATTTAAGAAACAATTAATATGTTTGCATATACATGTGACTACCACAGATGTGTGTATCAAATTTTAACTCTATCGATGAAACAGTTAATATATGGAGAAAAAAATTGCAAAACTTTTGTATGTAAGCAATAAATGACTTAATGGGGATGTTTTAGTATCATTTCGACGTTTTCTAACAGCGAAAAACGAATTAAGTAAATAATTTTGTTTCCTTATAGCTGTTTTACATTGACAATTTATTGATGAATAAATTGACGAAGTTCTTCGTGAATTAATTCACGAATTTATTGATAAACAGTGTGGTTTTACACTGCTACAGACTTTGTCAAGTTTTTTGACATTTTGACGTATGAATCAGTTCTACCAATGAATCAAAGAACATTATCTGTCAATAAAACTACACTTTTTGAATTTTTTTCAACCCTGAACTATTTTTGTAAGGGGTTGAAATAATCAACTCCTATGACATATTTTCTTATAATTTTTTTTTCGATAAAATTTTTTCCTTTTAAAAAATATGTCTAAAAAACCCCATTCATTTACTAACTTTTTGATCTCTTCAAGTTTCTTCGAAAAGTTAAGGATTTATGACAAAAAAAATAAATGTATTGTAATGTATTTTTAAAAAGATGAGCTGTTTAACGCGAGTGTATTTTGCCGAAAGATCTAGTGGCCTGTTCTTTACAATGGAATCCGTAGAAACAAATGTCAATGTCATTTATTGTCATATTAAATAACATTTTATTAAAAAACACTCAACCAAATAGTTGACCTATGATTCTACTAGGCTAAGAAGTTTGGAACTTAGACTAAAAGTGAACAAATGATGAATAATGTTATAACAGTAACAAAAAATAAAAATCTGTCGGATATTGACAATACAATCTACAAAAAATGTTGAAAATGATTGCCTTCAGCTTCAATACAAGCATCTACTCTTGTTCTCATAGAATTGCGTATGCGTTCAAATATTCCTGGTGAATTTTTTATCGTTTCACACCCTGCTACAATGCGGTTTCGCAAATCATTGATATCTTCAACTGGCCTTGAGTAGATCAAAGATTTCAGATATCCCCATATGCAAAAATCCAAAGGATTAAGGTCAGGGGAGCGGGCTGGCCAATTTACATATCCTCCTCGACCTATCCATCGATTGGCATACACCTCATCCAAGTGACGTCTTGCACGTATACTAAAGTGGGCT